>NC_079192.1:27033858-27043858 GCF_029499605.1 Hyla sarda | reverse complement strand
TGCTGGGAGTTGTATTTTTCGTTTGGGGGCAGCTGCTGAGCCACAGGCTGTATCAGGGCATGCTGGGAGTTGTAGTTAGTAACTAACTGCAACTCCTGGATTTTCTAAAAAAAATTAAAAAAAAACATTCCAAAAGTTTCATCAAAACAATAAAAAAATAAATAAAAATACAGATCGGGGCGCAAAAAATGAGCCTCATACAGGCCTGTATAAGAAGGAATAAAATGGTTAAAGGGGTCAGAATAGGACAAAATTTCCAGCGCATATATGTGTATCCTGTGATGTCACGCATATATAATTAATTATGCAAATTAGCATGGCTGGTATCTTTTTTGCAAGAAAGGTGGCGACCCTAGTTGTGGAAGGTGGTTTGTGGTCAGTTCCTGAAGACTTCATCTTTGTCTCCATTAGTGACGAGCGGCAGGGGCCATATTCGTATTCACGATAATTCGTGAATATATTGACGAAATTTGCATATTCGCTATCTTCGTTCACTTTTTTTTTTTTTCATGCGAAAATTCGCATAAAATTTTGCAGGTGAAAATCAACACAAAAAACAAATATTCGTTTATCATTACCAATATATAGCACTATACTGTAAATATTTGCGAAATTGCGATATTCGCGATAAAAATTTGCATTACGAATATTCATGCTCAAGTCTAGTCTCCATCTTATACTCCACCTTAGTGAATTCTCCTCTTCCCATACAGGTAATGGACCTTCATCCGAAAAAGACGACGTGAAGAGCAAAATGAGTCAAATGACGATAACCATTATTTCATTACTGCTCATCGTCCTGGTGATGACCGCCGCCGGGGTCTACGTTTGGTGCCGGAAGGGAAGTTTCCCGCATTGTAAAAGACATTGTGTGGAAGAAACCGTGAGATATGAACCGACACCCTCAGAAGATTCCATAGGCCCATGAAGCCTAGACCATTCTAGAACATTAGACTAAGTCTACAAGACATTATTGCCGATTGGGTCCGGGACATCTTGCAAGCCCATCCCCTTGTAGTTGCGTAAGACTGTGCTTTACTAATCCTTAGTCATAGGAAAGTTAAGACTAGGTCGGCTCAGAGGGCCAGTTAACACTGTGAGGTCTCATCAGCGGCCACAGGACCAGTTATGTGTCCGAAGGAGCAGCTCTCTCTGCCTCTAACATAGCAGGAAGTCTCAGCACCATCTTAAGAAAACTAGTTTTCTTACCAGAAACGGGACAAATCCATTCATTACCCCCTCCAGCAATCTCATGAGGGTCGATAAGGACACTCAAATGTATCATTGGTCTACAACCTTCTTAAAGACGCACGGACCAAGACGTCTCACCACCCTCTGAGGAGATGTCTCCTGGTCCGTAGGCCACAGTCTAGATCTAATTCTTTCCTTATCTAAGCCCGATGTAAGTGAAACCATGTTGAAGAACTGGATGGTCCTCTTAGAACCTGAAACCATCCAACCTCAAATGTATCATTGGTTTACAACCTTCTTAAAGCCGTACAAACCAAGACGTCTCACCACCCTCTGAGGAGATGTCTCCTGGTCCGTAGGCCACAGTCTAGATCTAATTCTTTCCTTATCTAAGCCCGATGTAAGTGAAACCATGTTGAAGAACTGGATGGTCCTCTTAGAACCTGAAACCATCCAACCTCAAATGTATCATTGGTTTACAACCTTCTTAAAGCCGTACAAACCAAGACGTCTCACCACCCTCTGAGGAGATGTCTCCTGGTCCGTAGGCCACAGTCTAGATCTAATTCTTTCCTTATCTAAGCCCGATGTAAGTGAAACACTCAGAGGGTCAGTAAACACTGTGAGGTCTTATCAGCGGCCAAAGGACCAGTTCTGTGTCCGGACACTCAGAGAAGCAGCTCTCTCTACCTCTTACATAGCAGGAAGTCTCAGCACCATCTCAAGAAAACCAGTTTTCTTACCAGAAATGGGACAAATCCATTCATCACCCCTTCCAAGAATCTCATGAGGGTCAATAAGGACACCTACATGTATCATTGGTCTACAACCTTCTTAAAGACGCACGGACCAAGACGTCTCACCACTCTCTGAGGAGGTGTCTCCTGGTCAGTAGGCCACAGTCTAGATCTGATTCTTTCCTTATCTAAGCCCGATGTAAGTGAAACCATGTTGAAGAACTGGATGGTCCTCTTAGAACCTGAAATCGTCCAACCTCAAATGTATCATTGGTTTACAACCTTCTTAAAGACATACAGGCCAAGACGTCTCACCATCCTCTGAGGAGGTTTCTCCTGGTCCGTACGCCACAGTCTAGATCTAATTCTTTCCTCATTTAAGCCCGATGTAAGTGAAACACTCAGAGGGTCAGTAAACACTGTGAGGTCTCATCAGCGGCCACAGGACCAGCTCTGTGTCCGGACACTCAGAGGAGCAGCTCTCTCTACCTCTTACATAGCAGGAAGTCTCAGCACCATCTCAAGAAAACCAGTTTTCTTACCAGAAACGGGACAAATCCATTCATCACCCCCTCCAGCAATCTCATGAGGGTCGATACAACCTTCTTAAAGCCGTACAGACCAAGATGTCTCACCACTCTCTGAGGAGGTGTCTCCTGGTCCGTAGGCCACAGTCTAGATCTGATTCTTTCCTTATCTAAGCCCGATGTAAGTGAAACCATATTGAAGAACCGGATGGTCCTCTTAGAACCTCAAATCGTCCAACCTGTAGAACAACCCACATCTTGAGGAAGTGGATGATGGTTTCCACCAGCCATATCTTCTCAGCATGGACATGAAGAAGTTAATTGTCAAAACGTCTTGCAGGATCATAAATGACTGTACTTCCCTCGTTGCCTAATGTAGAGGGGATTTTTTGGGCTCATAGGACGGGTCTTGTGCCACAATGACCTCACTGTAGACACTTCTCATAGTGAAACCATCGCTTCTTCATAAATCTTATGTTATCGTCTGAGAAGGGAAAACCGCAAAATATACAATCTACTTAATGTTTGTTAAAGGGGTACTCCGGTGAAAAACTATTTTTTCTTTTTTTAAATCAACTGGTGCCAAAAAGTAAAACAGATTTGTAAATGACTTTCTATTTAAAATCCTAATCCTTCCAGTATTTATCAGCTGCTGTATACTCCAGAGGAAGTTCTTTTCTTTTCAAATTTCTTTCCAGTCTGACCACAGTGCTCTCTGCTGACACCTCTGTCCATGTCAGGAAAGGAACTGTCCAGAGCAGAAGCAAATCCCCATAGTAAACCTATCCTGACATGGACAGAGGTGTCAGCAGAGAGCACTGTGGTCAGACTGGAAAGAAATTTGAAAAGAAAAGAACTTCCTCTGGAGTATACAGCAGCTAATAAGTACTGGAAGGATTAAGATTTTTAAATAGAAGTAATTTACAAATCTATTTAATTTTCTGGCGCCGGTTGATTTAAAAAAAATAATAATAATAATGTTTTCACTGGGTATTAAAAATACCGGCAATGCAATGGGCAGTATTTATCCAAACAATCCTCCAACTCCCGGAATGTTGCACCAAATACTATACCAGTGTTTCCAAACCAGAGCGCCTCCAGCTGTTGCAAAACTACAACTCCCAGCATGCCTGTCCGGGCATGCTGGGAGTTGTGGTTTTGCAACAGCTGGAGGCACCCCTGGTTGGAAAACAATGACCTATACTATATGCTACTATAAAGTCCAATATGCTGGGAGTTGTAGTTTTGCAACAGCTGGAGGCACCCCTGGTTGGAAAACACTGACCTATACTATATACTACTATATAGTCCAGCATGCTGGGAGTTGTAGTTTTGCAACAGCTGAAGGCACCCCTGGTTGGAAAACACTGACCTATAATATATACTACTATATCATCCAACATGCTGGGAGTTGTAGTTTTACAACAGCTGGAGCCACCCCTGGTTGGGAAACACTGACCTATATTATATACTACTAATTTGTGCAACATGCTGGGAGTTGTAGTTTTGCAACAGCTGGAGGCACCCCTGGTTGGGAAACACTGATCTATACTGTATACTACTATATAGTCCAACATGCTGGGAGTTGTAGTTTTGCAACAGCTGGAGGCACCCCCAGTTGGAAAACATTGACCTATACTATATACTACTATATAGTCCAACATACTGGGAGTTGTAGTTTTCGTTTAGGGCAGCAGCTGAGCCACAGGCTGTATCAGGCCATGCTGGGAGTTGTAGTTAGTAACTAACTGCAACTCCCGAATTTAATAAAAAAAAAAAAAAAAGCGATCAAAACAAAAAATGGTACTGTTAAAAACTATAGACCGGGGCGCAAAAAATGACCCTCATATAGGCCCCTATAAGGAGAAATAAAATAAAAGTTATAGGGGTCAGTATAGGACAGAGTTTCCCCTGCATATGTGTATCCTGTGATGTCACGCATATATAATTAATTATGCAAATTAGCATGGCTGGTATTTTTTTTTTTTTTTTGCAAGAAAGGTGGCGACCCTGATTCCGCCCCTTTGTATACGACAATATTGATGTAATGTGAAGCAAAGGTAGAGCATCACTTTAACAGATAGGACATAGGTTGTCCGCTAACATAGAGTAAGAATAACCCCTTATTTTTTTCGTAATTTTTGTAAATATCTTCTGTTTTAGGAAGGAAATGTCATAGCATAGGACAAATGTAAATGTGGTGTTTTGTTTATGTTTTTTTCATTTGAACTGGCTTAGATGTGTATTTAAAGGGTTAAAAAAAAACTGTTCCGAACGCTGGGGTCGGTGGGAGCTTGTGATGTCATAGCCCCGCCCTCTCGCGACATCACACCCCGCCCCCTCAATGCAAGTCTATGGGAGGGGGCGTGACGGCAGTCACGCCCCCTCCCATAGACTTGCATTGAGGGGGAGGGGTGTGATGTCACGAGGGGGCAGGGCTATGACATCACAAGCTCCCGCTGCCGGCTGAGCAGCGGAGTGCCCCTTTAAAGTCTCATGACGGAGATCAAAACCTGTCCAGAAGAAAAGTTGCCCAGTTGCCCATAGCAACCAATCAGATTGCTGCTTTCATTTTTGAATAGGCCTCTAGAGAAATGAAAGCAGCGATCTGATTGGTTGCTATGGGCAACTGGGCAACTGGGCAACTTTTCCTCTGGACAGGTTTTGATAAATCTCCCCCATAGACATACATTTATACATTTATCAAAACCTGCCCAGAGGAAAAGTTGCCCAGTTGCCCAGTTGCCCATAGCAACCAATCAGATCGCTGCTTTCATTTTTGAATAGGCCTCTGGTGAAATGAAAGCAGCGATCTGATTGGTTGCTATGGGCAACTGGGCAACTTTTCTTCTGGACAGGTTTTGATAAATCTCCCCCATAATAATGTACAAGGCCGGGAAGTGTAGTTTTCCCAATAGCTACGCAGTTTGGAGACCACGGACCTAAAATAAAATCGGGAAGATGAACCCACAAAGAACAGGAAGTAGAATTGTGGGTGAAAAAATGTGAAATGTGCATTAAAATTGTGGGGAAAAAAAATGTTGTCAGCTATAAATGGCAATTTTGGACTGTTTTTGTTTTTTCTGGATCAACGCCGCAGGATAATGTGGTGAATTTGATAAAGTCAATGGAAAGCAACATTTCCATTAGAAAGTTCCACTGGAAACTGATCCAGAGTTTTCTGCTTCACCTCTGTGCAGTCATCATGATCCCGTGTGTCATGTTCAGTGATGTTTTCTGATCCCTGGTGGTCCTGTGGTCTGAATATCCCAAGTGATATTTTCTGATCACTGGGACAGTGAGGTGAATATCCCAGAAAACCGGTCATCCCATGGTCCTTATGTATTCCTGGTGATGTTTCCTGATCCCTGGTTGTCCAGAGTTCTAAATACCTAGTGACCTGGCCTCTGGTGATCCAGTGTTCTGAATATTCAAGGAACCTGGTCCCTGGTGGTCCAGGGGTCTAACTATTCCAAGTAATACATGACCTGACCTATGATGATCCAGTTGTCTGAATATCCTAATAACCTCTTCTTTGGTGGTTCAGTAATCTGAATATATTTATTTGATGCTTTGTGATCAGTGGTTTGCAGGTATGAATATTCCAGGAATCTGATCCCTGGTGGTCCAGTGGTCTGAGAATATTCCTGCAATGTTTTCTGATCCCTGGTGGTCCAGTGGTCTAACTATCCCAGGTCATAAGTGACCTGATCTCTGGTGATCCATTGGTCTGAATATCCTGACAAACCTGTTCTTTTGGTGGTTTAGTAGTCTGAATATATTTCTACAATGTTTTCTGATCCCTGGTGGTCCAGTGGTCTAATGATCCCAAGTGATATGTGACCTGATCTTTGGTGATCCAGTGGTTTGAATATTACTGGTGTTATGTGAACTGACCTCTGGTAATCTAGTGGTCTGAATATCCAGTGAACCTGTTCTTTGGTGGTTCAGTAGTCTGTATATATTCCTACAATGTTTTCTGATCCCTGGTGGTCCAGTGGTCTAATTATCCCAAGTGATATGTGACCTGATCTTTGGTGATCCAGTGGTCTAAGAATATTTCTGGTGATGCTTTGTGATCCATTGACTATACCATTGTCTGATCTTTGAGTAATATTGTGATAGGTGACCTTATCCCTGGTGGTCCGGTGAAGGGAGTGACTACCCTGCCAAGGTTACTTTTTGATAATTGTAATTCCACAATTCACACTTTGTTTTCAGATTTGCTTCTACCTTCTTACAGGCCCCCCTGCACAGCTGGGACATAGGTAGGACCAAGAATAGGTCTTCTCCAGTCCCCAAGTAGTCCAGCTACACTTCACCGGGGTCAGATGCAGCACTTCTGTCCTGATTGTTGCTTCAGGTCAATGCACTTTGTAGACTTATCATTGTATGAATTGTCACTTTATGCTGTATATATATATATTGTATTTTTCTACATGTATTTCTATAATTTATCTGCAGTATTATACGGCTTTATATAGGAATGACTGACAAATAATAAAACGGAGGTGAATTGTTACCAGTTATGTCTCCTGCTGGTTACTCTGCATTATATAAGACGATTTCTACTAACACAAAAAATAAATGTTCTATTATAACAATAAAATTGTAGTAAAACAGTAAAAATGTAGATGTGGTCAAGACAACTCACTGAAGTTCAAACCGAGCATAAGAATGGGGAGAAAGCGGATCTAAGTGAGATTGAACATGGCAGGGTTATCGGTGACAGACGGGCCGGTCGGAGTATTTCAGAAACTGCTGGTTCACTGAGATTTTCCTGCACAACTGCGATAGCCTGAGGGGTGTACGGTATGGGGAGTGTAGCTGTGCGGTGATTAAAGGGTGCTTGTTAACCCCTGCTATTCGTGACGCCAGGGTGAGGGCTCCTCAGTAACGCTTGCCCTACCGCCGCCCTTCCCAAGAGTGATAGGGAGGTAGATAATAATAGAATGTCCACAACCGGAGAGTTTTCTGAAACAGGTCTAACTTTTACTGAAGATTTTCTGTAAACTTCATAAACGGAACAGTCTCTATGCATACAACGGCTTTCTTTGGAGATTGACAAAGGTTGGGACTTTAGCATTTAGAGTCTTTAAGTATTGTGCGCTATTCCACTGGATTTAGGGGGATTTAGTTGCGGTCCAGTGGTCACGCTAGCTTTTAGCGGGGATTAGTTTAGAACTCACGGTTTAGTTTAGGCTGAGGCCGGTAGGTTTTCTGGCCTAGCTTGTCTTTGCAAGTTGCGCAGATCCGTCCTGCTAGTCCGGCATCCACGAGAGCAGCAACCCAAGAGAGTGATAATTTGCTACAGTTCCCTTATATGGGCAGGGGCTGGACTAGTGCTAATTGGTCCATACTTGTGTCAATCACCATTACAAAGACTTGTGGGCTACACATGACCCAAGGACCTCCAAAGGTCCTGCAACATACCATAGAGGATATTAACATGGTCGCATGACCGAAGGTCCTGCGACGCTAAACAAGGTAAGTACTATACATTATATTAGATTTACATTATTTATTAAATATAAACATGTATTAACATTAGAGAATTAGACTTGAGGAGAGGCGACTAGGGGCTGTCCCACCTAAGGGACCCTCCCTGAACGTAGTTACTCTGACTTTGGGGGCCTCAACACTAGGTAAGGTATGTAATACGGTACTGGGACACCACACAACCACCTCTAGGGTTTACAGAGAACGGTCCAAAAAAGAGAAAATATCCAGTGAGAGGCAGTTGTGTGGATAACAATGCCTTGTTGATGTCAGAGGAGAATGGGCAGACTGGTTTGAGATAACAAAACAAAAAAAGGCAAAGGTAACTTTAATAACCACCTTTTACAACAGAATACCATCTCTTAGTGCACAACAACAGAAGGCTACATCAGGGGCCGCTCCTGTCAGCTAAGATCAGGAAACTGAGGCTACAATTCACACAGGCACCAAAACTGGCCAATGGAAGATGGAAGAGCGTTGTCTGGTCTGAGGAGTCTCCATTCCAGCTGCGACATTCAGATGGCAGGGTCAGAATTTTGTGTAAACAACATAAAGCCTGGGATCCCTCCTGCCTGGTATCAGGTTCGGGCTGGTGGGGGTGTAATGGTGGGGGGACATTTTCTGGACACTTTGGGCCCCAATTGAGCCTGGTATAAACTACTCAGCCTACCTGTGTATTGTTGCTGACCATGTCCATTCCTTTATGACCACAATGTCCCCTGTATCTTCTGATGATACTTCCAGCAGGATAATGCCCCATGTCACATGACATCATCTCATACAGGACAATGAGGTCACATGACATCATCTCATACAGGACAATGAGGTCACATGACATCATCTCATACAGGACAATGAGGTCATTGGACTCCAATGGCCTCCACAGTCACCAGATCTCATCCAATAGATCACCGCTGGGATGTGGTGGAACCGGAGATTCTCATCATGTGTCCGACAAATCTACAGCAACTGTGTGATGTCATCATGTCCGTATGGAGGAACTGTGTGATGTCATCATGTCCGTATGGGGGAACTGTGTGATGTCATCATGTCCATATGGGGGAACTGTGTGATGTCATCATGTCCATATGGAGGAACTGTGTGATGTCATCATGTCCATATGGGGGAACTGTGTGATGTCATCATGTCCATATGGGGGAACTGTGTGATGTCATCATATCCATATGAGGGAACTGTGTGATGTCATCATGTCTATATGGAGGTAAATTTTTGAGGAATGTTTTTAGCATCTTGTAGAAAGCATAAAGCGGGTCCAACCTGGAACAAGCAAGGTGTGACTAATAAAGTGGCTAGAAAGTGTATTGTTTTGTATCGCCTAGGCCACATTAATAAATTTAGCTCAATTTGTAAATTATTTTGTTTATCAACTCCCAGTTATAAGGACTTACTCTTTCTCAAGGAGACCTCAAAATTCTTCTCACATAGGAGGGACTTAAACCTTACACCAGGGTATTAGATAGACACAATTATTAAACATGTATGGGCCAGAAGAATGTAGGGAGCTAACAACAATGACTCCTCCATTTACTTACATGTTGTTTTATGGTATTTCTACATGTAGCAAAGAACTGAACAGGTAAGTCCCTCTTGCCTCACCACATTGGATTGCCAGCTGGATCCAACACCAACACCAACTTGGGCTGGGTTTAAGTGTAGGCAATTGTGAGAAAGCAGGGGAAACAATGAGTCTGTAACCACAATAATGTGTTTCCACTGACGCTGTATACTTTATGTTTGACAACTTACTGTAAATAAAGTTATTTATGAATGCATAGGCAACGAGATACAAAGTAAGAAGTAGAACTTCTTCTATTATACCCAAACCATGGCCAGTATATTTCATAAAATATCCCAAGAACTATACAAACAAAGCCAGAAGCAAAAAAAAAAAAACGTCGTCTATGTAGCGCTACATTCGATGAAGATACAAACAATAGAGACATGACATATCCAACCACTTATTTCTCATACTCATTCTGCCAAACCACATTGTGTGTAGGAAGCGTTCATTCCCCAGCCTTCCTT
>NC_079192.1:27008477-27033658 GCF_029499605.1 Hyla sarda | reverse complement strand
ACAGTGATGCTCTTTGTCTCTGCTTTCAGGCGTCCTCTGCCGCAGTCTCCGGCCTCCTCAGCTGCTGTAACTCTCGCCTGTTGTCTGCAGCCACACGGTAGGTTCCCTCCATCTCTGCCAGGAGCTGTAGTGGTAGTGCCCTGTGTACCCGCTGTGTCATGCCTTGTGTGTCTGTTCCAGGACGGAGGGGCTGTCGCTGTTGTCACTGTTGGTAGAAGAGTCCTCTACAGATGTTTTCCAGCAGCACTGTGTGTCCTGGATCCGCAGCGTTCTGCAGGTCATACAGGTGAGACGCTCCCAGGGTCCAGGCTGCTGTTTACTGATCCTGCTTGTGATTTGCTGTTGAGTTTTAATTTAATTACATTTTTAGTTTTTAAACTACAATACTCAGCATGCCTTGGATCTGTAGTATTTCGGCCACCGAAAATTAGCATCTGAAAATGCCCCTTTTGGCATTTTCGGCCGAGTGAATTTTCCACCGATAATTTTGGTCGGCGTTGCTTAATCCTCTCCCAACCCATGACTTGTATGTCATGGATCGGATGAGGATCTGACGCAGGCTGCGGGTCCGCGTCATGCACAGGAGATGCCTGCTGCTATCAGACATCTGCCTGTAATGAAAGGCATCGGAGATCGCTCCGATGTCCGTCATTTAAAGGGGTTCTCCGCTGCCCTGCCTTCCGGAGCTCCGCTCGAAGTGTCCGCAAGTTTATTACTCTGCACTCTGTGTGCGGGCTTCCGTGTTCGAGGCCGCCCCCTCGTGACGTCACACCCGCCCCCTCAACGAAAGTCTATGGACCGTTTTGAGGGAATCCCGTTTTTCATTTTAAAAAAACCTGATACAGGAACTGTATTGCAAAAACGTGGTGTGAACCCGGCCTAACACTAGTGTAATACACACATTTTCACACATTTAAGGGAGGGATGTGACAAGGTGGGGGGGGAAGGAATGTGACAAGGTGGGGGGGGGAAAGAATGTGACAAGGTGGGGGGGGGGAAGAATGTGACAAGGTGGGGGGGGGGGAAAGAATGTGACAAGGTGGGGGGGGGAAAGAATGTGACAAGGTGGGGGGGGGAAAGAATGTGACAAGGTGGGGGGGGGGAAAGAATGTGACAAGGTGGGGGGGGGGAAAGAATGTGACAAGGTGGGGGGGGGGAAAGAATGTGACAAGGTGGGGGGGGGAAAGAATGTGACAAGGTGGGGGGGGGGAAGAATGTGACAAGGTGGGGGGGGGGGAAAGAATGTGACAAGGTGGGGGGGGGGGAAAGAATGTGACAAGGTGGGGGGGGGAAGAATGTGACAAGGTGGGGGGGAAGAATGTGACATGGTGGGGGGGGGGGAAAGAATGTGACAAGGTGGGGGGGGGAGAATGTGAAATAGGTGGAGGGCATACAATGGGTGGATAGATGTGAAATGAAGGCGATTGGACATGAAATGGGGGGATTTCACCATTATTTTTTATTATATCATATCGCAATATTTAGGCCCAAAATCGCAATCGCACATTTTCCCCCTATCATGCAGCCCTAGTGTGAACCCAGCCTAACGCCTCTGTTCCTGAAATGCTCTGTGCTGCTGTGGCTATCCATATGTTGTGATCGGCTAAACTTCCTTCTGATTTTCAGAGCAGAACAGATATGGATGAAGAGGAAATGAAGAACAGTAACATGAAGGTGCTCAGTCCTGGAGCTGGTCACTGTGTGTTGTGTCCGGGGCTCTAGAGCAGCGTTTCCTAACCAGTGTACCTCCAGCTGTTACAAAACTACAACTCCCAGCATGCCCGGACAGCCTTCGGCTGTCCGGGCATGCTGGGAGATGTAGTTTTGTAACAGCTGGAGGTACACTGGTTAGGAAACACTGCTCTAGACTCTTGATTTTCTGGGTCACTATTCCTACACCACCACCGGGTGCTGTGATGGGTGCCAGATGTCTCTAGTAGTCCCCTGTGTGTGACCATGTTGCCTCTTCTCTTGCTTACAGTCTCAGGATCCTCCACGGGTGGTCGGCCTGGCAGTGTTTGTGCTCCGCTCTCTTCTCGCCCATTCCTCTGCACTTCCCGAATTATCCCGAGAGATCTCCACCAATCAGATCCCAGGACTCCTCACCTCCTTACTGGGCCTGAGACGCCAGGTAAGACTTGGGATTGTGTTTTATATTTATTTATTTATTTATTGACTTTTCTAAATTACAAACTAAATAAAGGAAAACCATTCTCAGCCAATAGGGTCTTGCACTTTAGACCCAATTGGTGCGGGAATTCTAAAACGTTGTCTTTGTCTGACATAATATCACGGCAGCTCGACTTCAATCTTGCTGCTTTATTGCCACAGGCAAGGCTTGCAATGAGGATACGCTCTCCTGAGGCGGGGGTGGAGTGTGGTACTGACAGCCGCATCTCAGGACTTTGCTATTTGTCTGACATAGAAAGTCCACAGGGACTTAGGGGGGGGGGGGGAGATTTATCAAAACTTGTGCAAAGGAAAAGTTGCCCATAGCAACCAATCATATCGCTTCTTTCATTTTGCAGAGGCCTTGTAAAAAATGAAAGAAGCGATCTGATTGGTTGCTATGGGTGACTGGGAAACTTTTCCTCTGGACAGATTTTTTTTTTATAGGTTGGGGGGGTCTTAGTGTTCAGACCCTGACCGATCAATAGAACAAGAGAAACCCTGCTGGCAATTAAAGGGGTACTCCCCTGGAATACTTTCTTATTGAATCAACCGGTGCCAGAAAGTTAAACAGATTTGTAAATGACTTTTATTGAAAAATCTTAATCCTTCCAGTAGTAGTTCGTAACAGTTTGTTACAAACCCTGAGCAGCGGAGTACCCCTTTAAATGGGCACTCTCATTAAAACAAATTTTTGCTATTGCACTCCTTATGGTAAATAACAAATATTTCTAATATACTTTGTTTAAAAAAAAAAAAATTTCTATGTTTTATTTGTGCTTAAAAAAGCTCTAGAGCACATTTCCCCCCCATCTCATACACAGACTTAGGACCGAAGCCCAAACACAGGAAGTGCAGCCTGGAGTGCTGAGGGGGGTGTGTCCAGCCTCATCCAATCATAGCTCCTCTCACACTTAACTGCCATATTCTGTTGGTTGGACCCCCCCCCCCTCAGCACTCCAGGCTGCACTTCCTGTGTTTGGGCTTCGGTCCGAAGTCTGTGTATAAGATGGGGGAAAATGTGCTCTTGAGCTTTTTTTAAGCACAAAGAAAACATAGAAAACTTCATTTTTTTTTTTAAACAAAGTATATTAGAAATATTTTTTATTTACAGTAAGGAGTGCAATAGCAAAAAATTAGTTTTAAAGAGTGCCCCTTTAAGTAATATTGTGGCTTGTGTTCTGGGCAGTCTCCATAATGCTGTATTCTCTTCTAGTGTCTGATGCCTGCCCTAGAGGGAATCCGCTCCTGCCTTATCTCATACCCCCGGGCCTGTGGTTCACTGCGGGTAATGTATCCCCAAACTTAATCCGGCCGGCTACCTGTTCTGTGCATCTTAGGCTCTACATGGCTGTACAAACTCCTTGGTGACTGCTGAACAGTTTGACTTGTCAGACCGATAACACCAAGAAGAGTTCTTATATGTATGGACCAATGCAGCCTCTTCCCTCTGTACATCATCCCCAGTGGGATACAAAAACTTTTCGTGTTATTAAAGTGGTATTCCAGGGAAAATTTATATATATATATATATATATATGTGTATGTAATATACAAAAAAAGAGGATTGCAGCAGCACACATTGGTCAAAAAATGTAGACTCTTAGCGCACTTTTTGAACAAAAAGTGTCCCCCATCCACCACGGGGAGGTGGCCTCACTTAGGATGGGACCCTAGCACAAATTCTGAGCCTAACACTCAACTATCCACTCACCTCTGCTGGGCATATAACCTCTGACTGGGTGACATGCTGAATACATTTAAAACTCCACCTGTGAAAAAGGGGGAGGGGTGCACAGCTAAAGAGGGTGCCATTTCCCCCCTGAATTGCACATACAAGAAAAAATATAGACAAAAATATATAGACAAAAGTGGCGACCGCAGCACTCCAAGTAAATGTGCAAAAAAAGTTTATTCCAGGATTAATTCAGGCAACGTTTCAAGTGGTGTGAGGCTACAGAAACGTTGCCTGTATTAATCCTGGAATAACCTTTTTTTGCACATTTACTTCGAGTGCTGCGGTTGCCACTTTTGTCTACATAACCTTTTGGACCCAGGACCGAGGTCCCAGAGACTAATTGCACCCACTTACAGCCGGCTTGGGAGTGCTGCTCTCCAACCTAAATAGATATATTTTATTTATTTATATATATACTGGCTCCAGAAAGTTAAACAGATTTGTAAATGACTTCTATTTAAAAAATCTTAATCCTTCCAGTACTTATCAGCTGCTGAAGTTGAGTTGTTCTTTTCTGTCTGGCAACAGTGCTCTCTGCTGACATCTCTGCCTGTCTCAGGAACTGCACAGAGTAGAAGAGGTTTGCGAGACACGTGTCATCAGAGAGCACTTAGACAGAAAAGAACAGCTCAACTTCATCAACTCATAAGTACCGAAGGGATTAAGATTTTTTTAAATAGATGTAATATACTAATCTGTTTCTGCAAAGCCAGTTGATAGATACCGTATTTATCGGCGTATAACACGCACTTTTTAGGCTAAAATTTTTAGCCTAAAGTCTATGTGCGTGTTATACGCCGATACACCCCCAGGAAAGGCAGGGGGAGAGAGGCCGTCGCTGCCCGCTTCTCTCCCTCTGCCTTTCCTGGGGTCTAGAGCCCTGCTGCCGGCCCTTCTCTCCCCCTGGTTATTGGCGCCGCTGCCCGTTCTGTCCCCCTGACTATCGGTACCGGCGCCCCATTGCCGGCGCCGATAGCCAGGGGGAGAGAAGCGGCGCCGACAGCCAGGGGGAGAGAAAGGGCAGCGGCACCCATTGCCAGCGCCGCTGCCCCGTTGCCTCCCCCATCCCCGGTGGCATAATTACCTGGGTCGGGTCCGCGCTGCTGCAGGCCTCCGGCGTGCGTCCCCGGCGTCGTTGCTATGCGCTGCACGGCGCACTGACGTCATGCGTCGCGCCGTGCATAGCAACGACGCAGGGGACGCGCGCCGGAGGCCTGCAGCAGCGCGGACCCGACCCAGGTAATTATGCCCCGGGGATGGGGGGGGGGGGGCAGCGGCGCCGGCAATGGGTGCCGCTGCCCCTTCTCTCCCCCTGGCTGTCGGCGCCGCTTCTCTCCCCCTGGCTCCCCCAGGGGGTGAGAAGGGCCGACAGCAGGGCTCTAGACCCCAGGAAAGGCAGGGGGAGAGAAGCGGGCAGCGACGGCCTCTCTCCCCCTGCCTTTCCTGGGGGTGTATCGGGGTATACACGCGCACACACGCACCCTCATTTTACCATGGATATTTGGGTAAAAAACTTTTTTTACCCAAATATCCTTGGTAAAATGAGGGTGCGTGTTATAGGCCGGTGCGTGGTATACCCCGATAAATACGGTATAAAGAAGTGTTTTTTCCTGGATAACCCCTTTAACCCCCTTTACCAATCCTCGGTCTGTTATTGTTGGCTCTTACCTTAACAGCTTACAATGTGGGATACAGAAACTTTGTTTAGGGTTCTGTTACCAATCATACAGTCATGTGGGCAGGGGCGTTTGTACTATAGTGGCAGACTATGTGCTATTGAGCTCTTGGTGACAGGGGGCCCTGTCCTGGTTGGTCCTATTTTATTTATTTTTTTCTATTGATAAGAAACTGCAGAACTTCTCTCTCTAGGGAACGGTATTGTCACCACATTAAAGGGATTATCCAGGCATAGAAAACCAGAGCTAATTTCCTACCAAAAACAGCACCACCTTGGTTTTCAGGTTGTGTGTGGTATTGCAGCTCAGTTCATTTGAAGTGAATGGAGCCGAGTTGGTGTCAACAGCAACCGGGCTTCCATGCCAGTACTTGCCGGGGTCTAAGCTGGGTAGCAGTCTGCGATCTGACGCACCTGCTCTCATCAGATCGCAGATTGGTACCCAGCATAGAGCCCGGCAAGTACTGGCATGGGAGACTGGCTGGGAAGCTCGGTTGCAGTTGACACAGTTTAAAGGGGTACTCCAGCGCTAAGACATCTTATCCCCTATCCAAAGGGTAGGGGATAAGATGCCTGATCGCGGGGGTCCCGCCACTGTGGACCCCCGTGATCTTGCACGCAGCACCCCATTATAATCAGTCCCTGGAGCATGTTCGGGGACTGATTATAACGGGGGGCTGCATGCAAGATCACACAGGTCCACAGTAGGGATCGACCGATATCGTTTTTTTAGGGCCGATACCGATAATCGGTGGAGGTTAGGGCCGATAGGCGATAACTTATACCGATATTCCGGTATAAGTTATCGGCTATTTAACCCCCTGCGACACCGCTGCAGATCATTGATTTAAAGCGGGCGCTTTAAATCAATGATCTGCAGTGGCTTTTGCGGGGCCATAGGCCGCCGCCGCCATCACCCGCTTCTCTCCCCTACCTGTCAGGGTGGTCCGGGCCATGCATCCATCGTTCCTGTAGTGTCCGGGGGCGTTCCGGGTGGAGGGTGGTCCGGTCCGGGCTGTCCTTCTTCTCCGGGGGTCATCTTCTCCACTCCGGGCAGGCTCCGGCCTAGTACGCTGCATAGACGCCGCTGCGCAGTGACGCACCTGACGTCACGGCGTCTATGCAGCGTACTAGGCCGGAGCCTGCCTGGAGTGGAGAAGAAGACCGTGGGAGAAGGACAGCCCGGACCGGACCACCCTCCACCCGGAACCCCCCCGGACACAACAGGAAGGAAGGATGGATGGCCCGGACCACCCCCATTACGGGTAAGTTTAATTTTTTTATTGACTCGGAGGGTGGGGGAGGGTCCCGACCGGTATAGCGGTATGGGCAAAAATCCATACCGGTATACCGCCTAGCGACGCGGTGCGGCGGGTCGAGGGGGGTGGCGGTCGCGGTGCAGGGGGGGCGGGGCATTATCGGCTTATCGGCAAGATAATTGCCGATAATGCCCAAAATCCTGATTATCGGCCATACCGATAATCGGTCAATCCCTAGTCCACAGCAGCGGGACCCCCGCGATCGGGCATCTTATCCCCTATACATACAACCTGAGGACAGAGGTGGTGCTGTTTTTAAAAGAAATTAGCTCTGTTATAATGGTGGGGGGGGGGATTGACCAATGGGTCAGGGAAAGAAAGGGAAATATGTACCAGATCTTTCCACAGGGTGCAAAATCAAACGTCATTCAAATTAGTGCTGGGCGGTGTGGCCTAAAATGAATATCACGGTATTTTTATTTTTTATTATCACAATATTACCACCTGACCGCCTGTCCCACGAGCGGGGTCCCTGTGCCCACTAGTGGTGTCACAAGAATGCCGAGCGCCGCTCTGTTCCCCGTCCCTGTCAGCTCTCAGGGTACGGGAAGAGATTTAAAAGCCTTGTGCAGTACTACGCAAATAGCGTAGGGCTAACGTAGGCAGCGCTAGGAGCCTAGCGTTAGCCCTACGCTATTGCGTAGTACTGCACAAGGCTTTTAAATCTCTTCCCGTACCCTGAGAGCTGACAGGGACGGGGAACAGAGCGGCGCTCGGCATTCTTGTGACACCACTAGTGGGCACATGGATCCCTCTAGCGGTGGGGATTGATGGTGCTCGCGGCGACACTGGCTGACAGGCGCAGCGGGGGGACACAGAAGCACACCGGGACAAGTGATGGCGCCGCGAGGGGCTCTACAATTCATCCGGATGGTGGGGGAGGGGCCCGACCGGTATAGCGGTATGGGCAAAAATCCATACTGTGGGATAAAAAAAAAACTGTATCCGGTTCATACCGGTATACCGCCCAGCACTAATTCAAATATTTTCTATGGGGCCCCCCCTTCCTTTGACACGACTGTATGGTGGGATACTTCAGGAGTAAGACAGCGAGCCGTTTAAAAATTCATAAGTGTTACGCATTGATGCTAAATTGCATGGAGGCGTCCATGATTGATTTGAGGGCATATTCATATTGTACTAAATTTAGGGATAGGATTATAACATGAGGCCTTAAAGGGGTACTCCACTGCTCAGCGTTTGGAACAAACTGTTCCAAATGCTGGAGCCGGGAGCTTGTGACGTCATAGCCCCGCCCCCTCAATGCAAGTCTATGGGAGGGGGCGTGACGGCAGTCACGCCCCCTCCCATAGACTTGCATTGAGGGGGCGGTGGGTGAAGTCATGAGGGGGCGTGGCTATGACGTCACGAGCTCCCGGCTCCAGCGTTTGAAACCGTTTGTTCCAAACGCTAAACAGCGGAGTACCCCTTTAATTACTATAGTAAATTGTCCTTGCAATGAAAGGGTGAGGTCGACCCATTAGGTGAAGCCTTGTGCATATAGTCTGTATAATGTCCTGTGGGCTCCCATAACCTACCACATAGTGTTATATCTAGTGCGACGACTGGAGAAAGGGGTGGAGCATGACACAGTCAATGGAGGAACCACTTACCCTCCGCTTTGGGTTTAACACATTGGCCCTCATTTACTATTGCAAACCCGACATGTTTTGTCGGGTTTTGCGCCAGATTCTGTTGTATTGCGCCAGAAATACGGTCTGTGCCAGAATTTGTGCCAGAATTGAAAAAACCTTGACTAACTCTCCAGTTTGCAAATAAAAAGAGGCGTGGCCACCGGTGAAAGGGGATGTGGTCTCCGAAATGGGCGTGTTTCCGAAAATCCCACATAAAATGTGGTGGATTTGAGCTGAGGAAAACCCGACAGAGCAGGTGTAAAAAAAAAAAAAAAAAAAAGCAAATTGTAGGGAAAGTGGAAAATGTAGGGAAACCTTAGTAAATACCGTGGAAAATAAATTGTAGGGATAGGGGATAAGATGTCTAGGGTGGGAGTACCCCTTTAACCGGTTGCCGTCTAAGGATGAGCCGGCAACCATTGTATGGCGCAGGCTCCCGACTCGAGCCCGCGCCATACCAGCCGGCCCTCAGCTGATTCCTTTACTGTGGGGCTGGTGTTAATAAGCCAACATGCGGCGATTGCCGCGGCCGGCTATTAACCCTTTAGATCGCCGCTGTCAAAGTTGACAGCAGTGTCCAAAGGGACATTTAAACCATCCCTGATGGTCCAGTGGGGTGGATTGGGGGGGCCATCCACTGCTGAGGTAGGCGGAGGGCTTATCTCATGTCCTGTGTCTGCTGCTGCTCTGTGAATGATAAAGCTTGGAAGGGCCAGACATTATCAATAGAGCGCAGAGCACACAGATCAATGGAGTTCTAAGAAACCACTAAAAGTGTTTAAAAAAAAAACAAAAAACATTAACCACTTCCTTATTAAAAGTTTAAATCACCCCCCTTTTCCCAAATTCCATATAAAAAATATGTAACCATAATAAATATAAACATATATGGTATCGCCGCGTGCGTAAATGTCCGAACTATAAAAATATATCGTTAATTAAACCGCACGGTCAATAGCGTATTTTTGGTCACTTTTTATATCATTAGTGGGGCATCTAATCTGCTGGTTGGTTTTTTTATTTATATTTTATTGGTCTTGTCTTGTGTTTTTCTGGACCCTCTCCTTTTTATTGATACCCTCTGATGGTTTCCAGCCTGATAAATAACATTTTATTTCTTCTTGCAGGGGAAGCTCACAGCATTTTTTCTCAGTCTCCTGGATGAAGAAAATTTGCAAGTCCAAGAGGTAAACCTGACCTGACCTGACCTGGTTACAGAAAATCTTAAGACTAATACATCCGCTTCTACGTTCTTTCTATTCGATTAACATGAAAATGGGCACGGTCATAAGAAAGTAAAAAATCAACAAGTCCTGGGGACATATGAAATATTTTCAGCCCCTGACCAATGACTTGGAGAAGTGTAAGCTTTAGCACGTTCTCTCCTGGCGCTGTGTCACATGACCTGGATGGGCTCATAATGGAAGTCTGTGGAGCTGTTCAGGTCTCAGAGCAGTGGTTCTCAACCCTTTTTTGCCTCAGTACCCCTTGTCAGGCCATTCTCAAAAAATTTTACCCCCATATTAGAGACATTTTGTAATGATTCTAATAATTCATGTGCGTTACTTTCCTCTATAACAGGCCCCTGTTCCTCTCCCATTCTCCCCAGTCCCCCGATTTACAGGTGACGTCTTCTCTAACCGGAGTTTTTAACTTTTCTTTTCTTCACTATCTGTCCTAGACCGCCATTAAGATTTCTTCCATACAAGACTTCTCTACAGAACTAACCAAACATTGTAGGCTCCTTTCTGCAGTACAATACCCACCTATTTACAAACTCCCCATGTTTGTTGTCACACACAGTAATTGTACCCGCTTTGTGACCCCATAAAGTTGTTAGGCCCCCTCTGTGCCATATTATAGTTGTAGGCCACCATAGTGTGTGTGTGTGTGTGTTTATTTGTAGGCCACTATACTGCATATATAAATATATAGTTATAGGCCACCATATAGTGTTATAGGCCACACATGTGTGTGCATGTATATTTAGTTGTAGGCCACCATGCTGTCTATTTATTTATTTAGTTGTAGGCCACTATATATACTGTCTATATATAATATATTTGTAGGCCACCATACTGTCTATATATAGTTGTAGGCCACCATACTGTCTATATATAGTTGTAGGCCACCATACTGTCTATATATAGTTGTAGGCCGCCATACTGTCTATATATAGTTGTAGGCCGCCATACTGTCTATATATAGTTGTAGGCCACCATACTGTCTATATATAGTTGTAGGCCGCCATACTGTCTATATATAGTTGTAGGCCGCCATACTGTCTATATATAGTTGTAGGCTGCCATACTGTCTATATATAGTTGTAGGCCACCATACTGTCTATATATAATATAGTTGTAGGCCACCATACTGTCTATATATAGTTGTAGGCCGCCATACTGTCTATATATAGTTGTAGGCCGCCATACTGTCTATATATAGTTGTAGGCCACCATACTGTCTATATATAGTTGTAGGCCACCATACTGTCTATATATAGTTGTAGGCCACCATACTGTCTATATATAGTTGTAGGCCGCCATACTGTCTATATATAGTTGTAGGCCACCATACTGTCTATATATAGTTGTAGGCTGCCATACTGTCTATATATAGTTGTAGGCTGCCATACTGTCTATATATAGTTGTAGGCCGCCATACTGTCTATATATAGTTGTAGGCCACCATACTGTCTATATATAGTTGTAGGCCACCATACTGTCTATATATAGTTGTAGGCCGCCATACTGTCTATATATAGTTGTAGGCCGCCATACTGTCTATATATAGTTGTAGGCCGCCATACTGTCTATATATAGTTGTAGGCCGCCATACTGTCTATATATAGTTGTAGGCCGCCATACTGTCTATATATAGTTGTAGGCCACCATACTGTCCCGCTTTGATGCTCCACTGCTCCTCCGGTCTGGGGACCTATTCCTCTGGTCTCATAGCAGTAGGTCCCTGGTCTGCAGGGGCAGTGGAGCAACAAATCTGATGGTAGTTACTGCCCCCAGCAGTCCAGTGCCCGCGCTTCCCCTTTACTGTCCTCCTGCTCTGCTCCTCGGTTCAGTGATGTCATCCTACCATTTCTTTCATCCAGATCAGTGACTGTGGCTGCCATTACTTTTTTTTTTTTCCCAAAGTACCCCCAGGAGAACTGCTCAGTACCCCTTAGGGTACTTGTACCCCATGTTGAGAACCACTGTCATAGACAGAGTTGGGAGAGAACGTGCTAAGCTTCCACTTCTCCTGACTCGTTCTCATCATCAGTCGGGGGCTGAGCACTTAGACCAGTGTTTCCCAACCAGGGTGCCTCCAGCTGTTGCAAAACTACAACTCCCAGCATGCCCAGACAGCCTTTGGCTGTCCGGGCACGCTGGAAGTTGTAGTTCAGCAACAGCTGGAGGCACCCTGGTTGGGAAACACTAACTTAGACACTAATGCCATATGTCACTAGGACTTGTAAAAAGTCTGTGATTGACAGGTAATCTTTAATGTGTGTTTGACACCATCTTAAGTGACCAGACTATCTGCTTTAACCCCTTGTCTGCCGCTTTCTCCGTGCCCGCAGATAACACCAGTGTATGTCTCTATCCCCAGCTGGCCTGCCAGTGCTTCTCCCTCCTGCCCTCTCTGGGCTCCGGCTTCACACAAGGCGTGAAACACACAGAGAACTGGGAGCGACAAATACAGAGCGTCCTGTGCTCGCTGCACGCCGTATTCCAGCAGCTGTACCAGGCGGCCGAGACCGGTGAGTGTCCCCAGGACTTATAGTGCTGATTGTAAGAAAGAGGTGTCTGTTCTGGGGTCATTCGGACACCGTATGACCTCAACAAACAACCTGTTTTAAACTGCGACCGTTTACCAGTTGGGCCCCTTTTAAATTAACCATTACAGCCAGCTTTGCCTCTGATCTGTGCTGTAGATGCAGGCACTAGCTTGATGTGTTCGAGGTTTTACTTGGAGATTATCTGTCACAGCATATACCAGGGTTTCCCAACAAGTGTGCCTCCAGCTGTTGAAAAACTCCCTTCAGCCTTCAGAATAAAAAAGTGAACAAGCAATGAAAAAGTCCCATCAAAGCAAAAGACCAACGGGACCGATAAAACCTTCAGATCACAGCACAAAAAAAAAGCCCCTCATACAGCCCCGTATACGGAAAAATTAGTTGTAGGGGTCAGAAGGGGGCAATTTTTAACATATGTACCGTATTTTTCGCCGTATAAGACGCACTTTTTCTTCCCCAAAACTGGGGGGGAAAAGTCGGTGCGTCTTATACGGCGAATACACCCCTATCGCGGCGGTCCCTGCGGCCATCAACGGCCGGGACCCGCAGCTAATACAGGACATCACCGATCGCGGTGATGCCCTGTATTAACCCTTCAGATGCGGCGATCAAAGTTGACCGCCGTGTCTGAAAGGAAAGTGACACTAACCCGGCTGTTCAGTCGGGCTGTTTCCGGACCGCCGCGATTTCACCGATATTCACTGAATAGCCGGGTTAGTGCTTACAGGACACCGGGAGGGACCTTACCTGCCTCCTCGGTGTCTTCTCCGTTCAGGGATCCCCTGTATGGCCGGCGCTCTCCTTCTTCGTCGTCGCGTCCGTGCGTCGGCGTGCGTAACGACGTGATGACGGCGACGGAGAGCGAGGATACCCGGCCGGCAGCAGAGACGTTCCGGAGCGACGGGGACACGGCGACAGGGATGGAGCGACATCCAGGGCAGCGGTGACTGGTCCGGAGCGGCAAGGACACGTGAGTATTACCTCCTATGCAGTGGTCTTCAATCTGCGGACCTCCAGATGTTGCAAAACTACAACTCCCAGCATGCCCGGACAGCCAACGGCTGTCCGGGCATGCTGGGAGTTGTAGTTTTGCAACATCTGGAGGTCCGCAGGTTGAAGACCACTATTGGGTTCAAAATCTTTATTTTTTTTAGATTTTGCACCTATAAATTGGGTGCGTCTTATACGCCGGTGCGTCCTATAGGACGAAAAATACTGTATTTTGTCAGAAAAAGATTGACAGATTTTAAAAGCAGTAATAGTAAAATATGTAACTATGGAGCTTGTTTGAATTGTATTGACCCACAGAATAAAGAGAACACGGCAGTTTAACCGAAAAGTAAAAATAAAAACCAGAGATTATGGACTTTTTGATATTTATTGGTATTTTTTGTTTACGTTGTTCACTAGAGATGAGCGAACTTCCAGTAAATTCGATTCGTCGCGAACTTCTCGGCTCGGCGGTTGCTGACTTTATCCTGCAGAAATGAGTTCAGCTTTCAGGTGCTCCGGTGGGCTGGAAAAGGTGGATACAGTCCTAGGAAAGTGTCCCCAGCCACCGGAGCACCTGAAGGCTGAACTCATTTATACAGGATAAAGTCATCAACCGCCGAGCCGAGAAGTTCGTGACGAATCGAATCACTGTAAGTGCACTCATCTCTATTGTTCACCGTACAGGATCAAGAACATTATATTTCTAATAGTTTGATACCAAATATGTTTTATTTTATGTTAAATTATTATTTTTTTTATATGCTAAATGAAAATTGGGTAACATTTTATTTTCATTTTTTTATTGGAAGAATTGCATTTTCTTTTTTCTAAGGCTGCATTCATACCACCTTTTTGCAGTACAGTTCCCGTACATGTTTTCAATGTGAAAACCGTATGCATTGACTCCAAACAATGCATCCGGTTGCATCCATTTTGCGTCTTGTACGGTTTTGTCCGTTCCCCCCCCCCCCCCCGTACCCAAAACCGTAGTCTACCACTGTTTTTGGTCCGAGTGAAAAACCGTATTTAACCATATACTACATTATTTTATTTTTTTTAACATGGGAGTTAGAGATGAGCGAACTTACAGTAAATTCGATTCGTCACGAACTTCTCGGCTCGGCAGTTGATGATTTTTCCTGCGTAAATTAGTTCAGCCTTCAGGTGCTCCGGTGGGCTGGAAAAGGTGGATACAGTCCTAGGAAAGAGTCTCCTAGGACTGTAGCCACCTTTTCCAGCCCACGGGAGCACCTGAAAGCTGAACTAATTTATGCAGGATAAGTCATCAACTGCCGAGCCGAGAAGTTCGTGACGAATCGAATTTACTGTAAGTGCGCTCATCTCTAATGGGAGTCAATGGGAACCGTACAGAACTGTATGTGCGTGCGGTTCCATACGGTTTTCACCATACGGTTTTTGACTTTGCACAGTTTTTTTTTTTCTTGGAATTTCAATCAAACAAGTGAAACTTTATTCATAATGGAGTGAAAAGTTAAAAACGTATATGGTTTTTTTTCTTTAAAAATGAATGCAACTGGACATAATTTTTCAAACCGTATATGGGTTAAAATTTGTACACACGTTTCGATACAGTTTAGTCAGGTTTTGAGGATCCGTTATTCATCAAAAACCTCATAAGGGAACTGTATTGCAAAAACGTGGTGTGAATGCCGCCTAATCCAGACTGATAATTTTTCAGAAACCACCCGCTATGAAGGTCCCGGCACAGAGCTGGAGCTTCCGGTCCTGGATGAGGATGATGGGGCTTCTAGTATCCTTCAGCTGGTGAGGAGGTTCACAGCCCTGGGACATTGTGTTCGTCTGCTATTAAGGTAATGGGACGCTGGTGGTGAGGCCAACTTTCGCTTCCACTTCATCTAGATCCATACTATGAGTTGTAAAGCATTTCTTTCTCTATCTGCTCCATTGGGGACACAGACCTTGGGTATATGCTGTTGTTGCTAGGAGAATTGACACTAAGGAAATCAAAGTCGGCTCCTCCCAGCAGGATAAATCCGCCTACAGAGCCTTAGGTAATCGGTTTTAGCTTAGTGTCTGCAGGAGATGGACACTAGTCTGGGGCTCTCCCCAGACTTGGTCTAACATTTTTTTTATTTTTACAGAATAGGGACGTTTAGTTTTTCTTATTCCCTTTTATTTTCCTTTTTTCAGGTGGGGACTCAGGAACATAGCGTTCACTGTTTCCCCATTTGCGATTGAGGGGGCACAAGCATCGTGGATGTACTGTCAACCCCCTCTCGCCAACGGCCAGCGCCTGGGGTTGTACCTCACGGGTCCGGGTCCCCCACTTTTCCCTGCTCGTCTCGCTTTTCAAGCCCGGCATGATGCAGGTGACAAAAAGCTGGCTGAAGACTTCATTAGGTAAGTTCTTCAGATTGAGGTGAGGATTCCCTTTCTCCCTTTTTTTCTTTCAGGTGTCGGGGGCTTGCAACCTCTGGAGAACCCCTGTTTTGGTCCCACTCCTTTTTATTGTTTCTAGTTGGGGTCCCTATTGGGCAAGGGCTCCCTAACGCTATTGGGGGAACTCGGGGGTTAATATCAGTGGTGTAGGACTGTTCATTTTTTTTCACTGGGCAGGCTTTCTTTATTCAGCAGCCGCGGCTGCCTTCTCTATGGGGGTTTTTTCTTCTGTGCTCCGGCCGCGTGGTGTACAGCACGGCCGGGGCGCAGTCTACTTTCGTTTTTCACAGCTGCTCGCTGCGCCGACACTTCGCCCGCGGCGGGATTCACGCCCTAGGGAGAACGCGCAGCGCGGCCGGAGCGCAGTTTACTTATGCAGCGGCTCGCAGCGTCGGCACTTCGCCCGCTCCTGTTCCCCGGCACTCACATATGCTTCGGGGATTGGAGCGGGCGCCATTATGAGCCAGCTTCTTTCTTCCCCGGTGGGATTCGCGCCCTAGGGAGAGCACGAATCTCTTCAGCCAATCAGAGCTGTGCGGGGGACTGGAGGCCAATCAGAGGCGCTCCAGTCTAACCTGGCCCCTCTCTTCTGATTGGTCCTGCTGTCCCTGCTTTTCTCACAGCAGCTGCCTGGTGGGGGACATGGATGCTGGTGAGATTACCCTATTTTTTCCACGTCCGAGACCAGAACTGTCCCTCCCTCTAAGCAGGTACCTGGGGCCCTGGTCACCTACTATACTTGTAGGGGCTGCAACATAAAATGCCTGGGTCTGCTGAACCCACTTGTTCCGCCTGCACCACTGCACCCCCTGACCCTCCTGGTATTCCTATTCAGGATGCTCCCCCAGACCCAGTGGGCTCTGCTGCCCCTCCAATGTGGGTGTCTTCCCTCTCTGTTTATTTCTGACTTGGTGCAGGTCTCCCGTTCCGTGGTGACTGCCTTAGAGAGGTTCCCCAATAGAGCCTCGCTCTCCCTCACCCTATTTTAAACGCTCTCACAAGCGTAATAGGGGCCATTCCTCTGACTCCTCTCCGGAATCTTTGTACAGACGTAAGCATGGGCATCGTCCCTCTGCTACGTCTTCCAGCAAGTGTCTTTCTTCCAGAAGAGGCTCCCTGAGTCAGGTCAGTGTCTCCCTCTTCTAAGGCTGCCTCAACCCGTTCCCACTCCCCTGGTGAACTAGTTGATGAGGCTGCTTCTGATTAAAGACTCAGAAGACCACGCAGACATGACCGATACAGTGGACTCATTGGTTTCGGCCATAAGAGACACCTTTCACCTAGAGTGCTGTCCCGGAGGGACATTTTCAGTTTGTGGCTCTCCCCTTCTGCCTAGCCACAGCTCCTAGGGTGTTCACCAAGGTCCTTGCGCCGGTGATCGGTCTGCTACGGACAAGGGGGGGTCTCGGTGATCCCTTACTTGGACGACCTTCTGTTCAAGGCTCCGTCCAAGGACCAGAATCTAGAGAGTCTCACCCTCACTCTTCAGGCCCTGTCTCGCTTCAGTTGGTTGGTCAATTGGGACAAGTCCAACCTATCCCCCACTCAGTCCCTGTTTTTTCTAGGACTTCGATTCGACCTGGTCCGCTCGGGTTCACCTTCCGCCGGACAAGCGGTTGACCCTTCTGTCGGGGGTTCGTATACTCAGGAACCCCTCCCAGTATCCATTCGGTTTTGCATGGAAGTCCTGGGTCGGATGGTGTCGGCCATGGAGGCTGTTCCCTTCGCTCAATTTCATTTTCGACTCCTTCAACTTGCAATTCTATTCCGGTGGGACAGGTCCCCATTGTCCCTCGATCGCAAGATCGTACTTCCTCGGTCATCTCGTCGCTCCCTTCTGTGTTGGATCCGCTCCCCCCTGCTTCTTCACGGGCGCTCCTTCCTGCCCCTCCATTGGCTGTTTGTCACAATGGATGCCAGCCTTTTGGGTTGGAGGGGTGTCTTCCGAGACCGGACAGTCCAGGGCTTTTGGTCTCTCAGGGAGACACTCTTCCCGATCAACATCTTAGAGCTGATGGCAATCTACCTTTGCCTGTTACATGGGGAGATCCTTCTCCAGGACTGCCCAGTTCGTGTCCCGTCGGACAACTCCACTGCGGTGGCATACATCAATCGCTAGGGTGGCACCCAGAGTCTGGCGGCGATGGCCGAAGTTTCCAAGATCCTTCTCTGGGCGGAGCTCAGGGTTCCAGCCATCTCGGCAATTCACATCCCAGGCTTAAACAATTGGGAAGTGGACTTCCTAAGCCGGTCCTCTCCCGACCCCGGCGAGTGGTCCCTTCATCCGGAGGTGTTTGCAGAGATCTGCGGCCTCTGGGGAACTCCAGATGTGGAACTCTTTGTGTCGAAGTCGCGGGACCCCGTGCTCTGGCAGCGGATGCACTGGTAATTTCTTGGTCGAGGTTCGCCCTACCTTATCTGTTCCCTCCCCTTCCTCGCCTTCCCAGGGTCCTGAGGAAGCTCAAAGCGGAGGGCATTCCCGCCATTCTCGTGGCTACAGATTGGCCTTGGAGGGCGTGGTACGCCGATGTCGTCCAGGTCCTGGACTACGTTCTGCTGTGCCTTCCGCTTCGTCCAGACCTTCTCTCTCAGGGTCCCCTGGGCCACCCCAAATTACTGTCTCTGCATTTGACGGCGTGACGGTTGAGACCGACGGTTGAGACTGTGTTGGCTTCTCAACACAGGTGATTCGCACCATGCTCAAGGCACGCAAGCCTTCTTTAAAGGGTCAAGTGTCTGCCCTTTCCATTCTTTTTCAACGCCCTCTGGCATCTGATTCTCATGTTCGGACCTTCCTTCAAGGAGTGGCCCACGTGGTTCCTCCTTACAGGTCTCCTCCTCCTCCTTGGGATCTTAATTTGTTCCTTGGTGCACTGCAGAGCGCGCCCTTTTTCATTCCCTCAGGGAGGTTTCCCTTCGTCTCCTTTCCTGGAAGGGGGTGTTCCTTATGGCAATTACCTCCATCAGACGGGTTTCGGAGTTGGCGGCTCTTTCTTGCCGCTCTCCCTTTCTAATTGTCCATCAGGACAAAGTTGTTTTTTGTCCGGTTCCTTCTTTTTTACTTAAGGGGGTTTCTGCTTTCCACCTTAATGAGGATATCGTCCTCCGTCCTTTTTTTCCCCCTCTCCATCTCATTCCGGGGAGCGTTTGCTTCATAAACTTGATGTGGTACGGGCAAGTGCGTACCTACCTTTCTTTTACGTCTCCCTTTCGTCAATGTGATTCCTTTTTTGTTCTTACGGACGGTCACCGTAAGGGTCTACCTGCTTCCAAGGCGACCATTTCGCGGTGGATCAAGTCTGCCATTTCAGAGGCTTACCGTTGCAGGGGGAAGACTCCTCCTTTCAGGGTTTCAGCTCACTCCACGCGTTCTGTCGGGGCTTCCTGGGCTCCCCATAACAGGGCTTCAGCCTCTCAAGTCTGTAAGGCGGCTACCTGGTCGTCCTTGCACACTTTTACTAAATTCTACCAGGTTCATACCTATGCATCTGCGGATGCTAGTCTGGGCCGTAAGGTGTTGCAGGCGGCGGTGGACCAGCCCTGCCCCTTGATTGTTTTCTGTGCCCACCCTAGGGACTGCTTTGGTACGTCCCAAGGTCTGTGTCCCCCAATGGAGCCGATAGAGAAAAAGGGATTTTTGTCTTACCGTAAAATCTTTTTCTCATTGGGGGACACAGCTCCCGCCATTTCTTTGGTGTTCCGGTTTCGGTTACCTGTCCGAAGGTGCGTTCAGTAAATTTTTTTTGTTCTGGTTACCTCGGACTGGTATTGGTTCTCTGCCTCTCGGTCCTCTCCTACTGCTTGGGGACTAAACTGATTACCTCAGGCTCTGTAGGCGGATTTATCCTGCTGGGAGGAGCCGACTTTTTTGGTTTCCTTAGTGTCAAGTCTCCTAGCAACAACAGCATATACCCAAGGTCTGTGTCCCCCAATGGATCCTCTGAGAAAGAGATTTTACGGTAAGACAAAAATCCCTTTTATTGTGTTTTATGATATTCTAATATGTTTTTAAAATATAGCTTTTATTCAGATCCTCTAAAAAAAAAAATAAATAAATAAATACACCAAAATATGAGGAGGCTATCATATAGTCTGTTAGGTGTGTATCAGAATTTGGATTACATACGTAGCCACGATCCTAATACACACCTAACAGACTATATGATAGTCTCATTATTTTGTTTTGGTGTATTTTTTTTAGAGGATCTGAATAAAAGCTAAATTTTAAAGGGGTATTGTGCCATACACTTAGTTAAGCTTCCTTACCCTTAATAAATTATATATGATATTGTTTTCGGTAAACAAATTCTAATGTGTTTTCCCATAATCCCCCTTCTCCCCGCTGCTCATATGTTACAGAGAACAGTTCCCAGCTCCTGTGCGGGTTCCTGTCTCGGACATCCTCAATCTGGTATGTCGGGCGGTCAACGTGAGTGCCAAGAACTTGGTGAGTACGATGTGGTGTTATTGGCTCCGGCCTGTGATGGCTGCAGGTTTGTTCGTCTATTACGGTATTTCCCAACCAGGGTGCCTCCAGCTGTTCCAAAACTACAACTCCCAGCATGCCCAGGCAGCCTTCGGCGGCCTGGGCATGCTAGGAGTTGTAGTTTTGCAACAGCTGGAGGCACCCTGGTTGGGAAACACTATAAGTTGCTGATATTTTTTTTTGTTGTGTTTATAGAGCTGGCAGGGAGATGAGTCTCTGAAGCTGCTTCTGCTGCCCAGAGTTCACAAGACGGCCCTGGATATCCTGGAGGCCACCATCTTAGCGTAAGATGAATTCACTGCTTTGCCTATGTGGGACAATGTTGGCCATCTCGCTATGACCTTCATTAAAGGGGAACTCCGGTGGAAATTTTTTTATTTTTTTTATTATTTTTTTTTTTTTATAAATCAACTGGTTCCAGAAAGCTAAACAGATTTGTAAATTACTTCTATTAAACAGTCTTAATCCTTCCAGTACTTATTAGCTGCTGAATACTACAGAGGAAATTTATTTTCTTTTTGGAACACAGTGCTCTCTGCTGACGTCACGAGCGCAGTGCTCTCTGCTGACGTCACGAGCGCAGCGCTCTCTGCTGACGTCACGAGCGCAGGGCTCTCTGCTGACGTCACGAGCGCAGGGCTCTCTGCTGACGTCACGAGCGCAGTGCTCTCTGCTGACGTCACGAGCGCAGCGCTCTCTGCTGACGTCACGAGCGCAGCGCTCTCTGCTGACGTCACGAGCGCAGCGCTCTCTGCTGACGTCACGAGCGCAGCGCTCTCTGCTGACGTCACGAGCGCAGCGCTCTCTGCTGACGTCACGAGCGCAGCGCTCTCTGCTGACGTCACGAGCGCAGCGCTCTCTGCTGACGTCACGAGCGCAGCGCTCTCTGCTGACGTCACGAGCGCAGCGCTCTCTGCTGACGTCACGAGCGCAGCGCTCTCTGCTGACGTCACGAGCGCAGCGCTCTCTGCTGACGTCACGAGCGCAGCGCTCTCTGCTGACGTCACGAGCGCAGCGCTCTCTGCTGACGTCACGAGCGCAGCGCTCTCTGCTGACGTCACGAGCGCAGCGCTCTCTGCTGACGTCACGAGCGCAGCGCTCTCTGCTGACGTCACGAGCGCAGCGCTCTCTGCTGACGTCACGAGCGCAGCGCTCTCTGCTGACATTTGTCCATTTTAGGAACTGTCCAGAGTAGGAGAAAATCCCCATAGCAAACATATGCTGCTCTGGACAGTTCCTAAAATGGACAGAGATGTCAGCAGAGAGCACTGTGCTCGTGATGTCAGCAGAGACCTCTGTGTTCCAAAAAGAAAATAATTTCCTCTGTAGAATTCAGCAGCTAATAAGTACTGGAAGGATTTTTTTTTTTTTTTTTACTAGAAGTAATTTACAAATCTGTTTAACTTTCTGGCACAATTTGATAAAAATAAAAAAATAAAAAAAAAGGTTTTCTACGGGAGTACCCCTTTAACCTTGCACCCTGTGTTTGCTGGTCCGTGAATGATGCAGATTGAGTAGAATGCGGATGATGCTGTGCCATCTCACTGTACATGCTGCGATCTTATCTCTCCCATCTTCCCTTTTCCCCAGGTGTGGCCCTCGGCTCCTGCCGTTCTCTTCTGTCATCTGCAGGTTATTTCCACAAGTTCTCAGCTCCTGGGCATCTGTCAGAAATTCAGCCGGGTTTCCGTCTGGGCAGGAAAAACCATACAGGTGAGTGTGCGAAGCAAAGACCTCTTATGGAGAGTAATAGGACAGTGCTGCAGGGTCCTTGAAGGATGACCGTAATGTTGTTGCAGTGGCACCATACATGCTTAAAGTAGTTCTCCACCATAAGGTGATTTTAGTACGTACCTGGCAGACAGTAATGGACATGCTTAGGAAGGATCTGCGCTTGTCTTGGGGCTAAATGACTATGTTGTGAGATTACCATAACACTGTGGCTAGCTTTTTGTAAACTGGCTATTTCCTGTTTGAGTTTCCTTCTTCGCCTACAAATCCCATAATTCCATTTTCCTCCCTCCCACACATCAGCCACCCCACATATTGAAACATAAATGAGCTGCATCCATTCAAAAGACCTGTGGTTTTCAATCAGGGTGCCTACAGCTGTTGCATTAGTTGCAGATTGATCTCTCTCCCACCAAGCGATCGCTCCACCCATTGAAGCAGACAGACTCCCTGTCATCAGCTGACTAGTGATGTAATGTCTCGGCCGCATTGCAACCTGGGTAAAATCTGAGACAACAGTCATTTTCTATGCTATTAATAATAAATATTGAGAGTGAAAATCACAGAAGAATTGTGAGAAAACCGTCACACACAGGTACAGACACTATATTATGTACAACACTAACTTTACAGCCCCAAACTGGAATACTCCTTTAAAGCTCCCGGCAACACAGAGTGGTCTACAGAATTGTCGAAAATCCCATACAAGTCTATGAGACTTTGACTAATTCTGTAGACTTCTCTCTTTAGCACAGGCTATGGAGATGCCAGAAGATTGAAACATCTATCCTGGCAACGCTACGACATTGTAGATACCCTCTAAATCAGTGTTTCCCAACCAGGGTGCCTCCAGCTGTTCCAAAACTACAACTCCCAGCATGCCCGGACAGCCGACGGCTGTCCGGGCATGCTGGGAGTTGTAGTTTTTCAACAGCTGGAGGCACCCTGGTTGGGGAAACACTGCTCTAAACTTACAGTTTTTGTCAGTGTTAGTAATTATAGAACGCAATTTTTAAGATGTATTCGCCAGAGTGGCGCAAAAAAAAAAAAAAAAAAAAAAACAATGAAATATAAAATCTTGTAGTTCTTTAAGTAACCAGCTTAAAATTCTTGGATACTGGCGAAAACTGTCACTTTACTGCTGCTGTGACGTAACCTCATTATTGTAGGTTAAAATCGGCTCTTGTTCTTTGTAGACACCTACCGAACCAGATTCTAGACGGGTGTTCCCTACTAGTGTGCCTCCAGCTGTTGCAAAACTACAACTCTAAGCATTTCCTTACAGCTTTTGGCACATGCTGAGACCCCCAATGATCCAGTGTGCTTTACTCCCAAGCTTGTAGCAATGTTTGTCTCGCTGTTCCGTTATATATCTATGGGGCAATGAGACATGGATTGCTTTAGCGCTTGTTTTAAAGGGTCGTTCCTCTTTTATGGACGGTTATAATAAAGGATTGTACAGTACTTCTCCTTTGTCCTGTATGGGGAAGATTTTCCGGTTCTTGATGATTGTGTCTCTTATTGCAGCTCGCTCAGGGTGGTCAGTATATCAGGTTATGGAGCACTGGGTGACCATGTGTGGCGTCTCCTGTGGCATCTTACATGGGCATGTCGCACCATTCTGATGTCTTGCTAGCACATCTCCTCAGTGATATCACTCCGCCAGCAGACGCTGTAAAGGTGAGCCAAATCTGTCTCCCCCTCTTATCTTCATCTTCTCTCCCCCCCCCCCCCCCGCCCATCATCTTCTTCTCTCCCCCATCATCTTCTTCTCCCCCCATCTTCTTCTTCTCCCCCCCCTTCATCTTCTTCTCCCCTCCTTCATCTTCTCTTCTTCTCCCCCCCTTTCATCTTCTTCTCCCCTCCTTCATCTTCTCTTTCTTCTCCCCCTCCTCATCTTCTCTTCTTCTCCCCCCCCTCATCTTCTTCTTCTTCGCCCCCCCCTCTTCGTCTTCTCCTCTTCTCCCCCCCCATCTTCTCTCCTCTTCTCCCCCCCCATCTTCTTCTCCTCTTCTCCCCCCCCTCATCTTCTTCTCTTCTTCCCCCCCCTCATCTTCTTCTCCTCTTCTCCCCCCCATCTTCTTCTTCTCCCCCCCTTCATCTTCTCTTCTCTCCTCCCCCTCATCTTCTCTTCTCCCCCTCATCTTCTCTTCCCCCTCCCCCCTCATCTTCTCTTCCCCCCCCCCCCTCATCTTCTCTTCCCCCCCCCCTCATCTTCTCTTCCCCCCCCCTCATCTTCACCCCCCCCCCTCATCTTCTCTTCCCCCCCCCCTCATCTTCTCTTCCCCCCCCCCTCATCTTCTCTTCCCCCCCCCTCATCTTCTCTTCTCCCCCCCCCTCATCTTCTCTTCTCCCCCTCATCTTCTCTCTCCCCCTCATCTTCTCTTCTCCCCCTCATCTTCTCTTCTCCCCCTCATCTCCTCATCTTCTCCCCCCCTCATCTTCCTCATCTTCTCCCCCCTCATCTTCCTCATCTTCTCTTCTCCCCCCCCCTCATCTTCTCTTCTCCCCCCCCTCATCTTCTCTTCTCCCCCCCCTCATCTTCTCTCTCCCCCCCCTCATCTTCTCTTCTCCCCCCCCTCATCTTCTCTTCTCCCCCCCTTCATCTTCTTCTCCCCCCCCTTCATCTTCTTCTCCTCCCCTTCAGCTTCTCTCTCCCCCCCTCATCTTTTCTCTTCTTCTCCCCCCCTCATCTTCTCTTCTCTCCTCCCCCTCATCTTCTTCTCCCCCCCCTCATCTTCTTCTCCCCCCCCCTCATCTTCTTCTCTTCTTCTCCCCCCCTCATCTTCTTCTTCTCCCCCCCCTCATCTTCTTCTCTCTTCTCCCCCCCTTCATCTTCTTCTTCTCCCCCCCTTCATCTTCTTCTCCCCCCCTTCATCTTCTCTTCTCCCCCCCTTCATCTTCTCTTCTCCCCCCCTTCATCTTCTCTTCTCCCCCCCTTCATCTTCTCTTCTCCCCCCCTTCATCTTCTCTTCTCCCCCCCCTTCATCTTCTTCTCCCCCCCCTTCATCTTCTCTTCTCCCCCCTCATCTTCTCTCTCCCCCCCCTCATCTTCTCTTCTCCCCCCTCATCTTCTCTTCTCCCCCCCCTCATCTTCTCTTCTCCCCCCCCTCATCTTCTCTTCTCCCCCCCCTCATCTTCTCTTCTCCCCCCCCTCATCTTCTCTTCTCTCCCCCCCCTCATCTTCTCTTCTCCCCCCCCTCATCTTCTCTTCTCCCCCCC
>NC_079192.1:26980137-27008277 GCF_029499605.1 Hyla sarda | reverse complement strand
GTACGGCAGCTCTACGGGGTAAGGTTCTGGGGCAACCCAGCCATGGCTGACAGCAGATTCCTAGATCCCTTTGATACCAAAGGAGGATCTATGGCAGTGTTTCCCAACCAGGGTGCCTACAGATGTTTCAAAACGACAACTCCCAGCATGCCAAGAGTTGTAGTTTCGAAACAGCTGGAGGCACCCTTGTTGGGAAACGCTGTTCTATGGCGTAGAAAACCCGTACTAACTACGTAACTTCAACGTCTGGATTTTCTGGACTTTAACGACGCAGGATGTAAACTATACGTCCTGGTGAGATGGTACTTAACGCACCAGGACGTACATTTACATCCTGTACGTAACCGCGAGCATCAGACCGATGCTCGGGTCATGCACAGCAGCTATCAGCAACCAGGGACCCGCCAGTAACAGCGCACATCAGCGATCGCGCTGATGTGTGCCATTAACCCCTCAAATGCCATTATCAATACAGATCACGGCAGTGCGGTCGCAAAAATGGATGACCGGATCTCCCAGCATGGCGGCCGGCGGTCCCCTCACCTGCCTCCGGCCGTCTCCAGGGATCTTCTGCTCTGGTCTGAGATCAAGGAGACCAAAGCAGAAGATCACTGATCAGTGCTATGCCCTATGCATAGCACTGAACGGTATTAGCAATTAAATGATTGCTATAAATAGTCCCCTATGGGGACTATTAAAGTGTAAAAATAAAATAAAAAATTGAAAAATCCCCTCCCCCAATAGAAATGTAAATTGTCCCTTTTTCCCATTTTACCCTCAAAGTGTTAAAAAAAAAAATAAAATTATAAACATATTTGGTATCGCTCTGTGTGGGTAAATATTCAAACTATTAAAATATAATGCTAATGATCCCGTATAGTGAATGGCGTGGACGTTAAAGAAAAAAGTCCACAATCTTATTCCCCCAAAAAATTGATAAAAAATGTATTCAAAGTTTTATATATGCAAATTTGGCATAATTAATAAGTACAGATCACGGCACCAAAAATGATCCCTCATACCGCCGCTTATACGGAAAAATTAAAAAGTTATAGGTCAGCAAAATAGAGCGATTTTAAACGTACTTCTTGGTTAAAAAGTTTGGGATATTTTTTATTTTTTTTAAAGCGGTATAATAGAAAAGTATGTAACCATGGGTATAATTTTAATCGTATTGACCCACAGAATAAAGCACACGTTATTTTTACCATAAATTGTACGGCGTGAAAACAAAACCTTGCAAAATTGCGGTTTTCACACAAATAGTTTTTTCTTTTGGTTGCGCCATACATTTTATGGTATAATGAGTGATGTCATTACAAAGGAAAACTGGTCACTCAAAAAACAAGTCCTCATACTAGTCTGTGGATGGAAATATTTTTAGAAGGCGAGGAGGAAAAAACGAAAACGTAGAAATAAAATTTGCGGAGTCCTTAAGGCCAAAATGGGCTGAGACCTTTAAAGAGAGTACCTGTTATCAACTAAACTTTCCCTAATCCCCCTCCCCATCTGTCCCTGTCTCTAACTCTATCTATCCCTAGCGTTTATTTGAATTAAAAACCACTTAAAATTACCTTTTTATGTTCATCTTCGGTAGCTCAGAGAGGAGCGTCTGAGAAGGGAGGAAGTGGGCGGGGCCCGGCAGGCGCGACGTCATCTGAGGCCTCGCCGGGCGGCTTCCGCCCTTCTTCCTCTATGCCGTATGCATATATACATAACATATATGGGGGGAAATCTTGCAGAGCTGCGCTCAACTGACTCTCAGCCAGCAGGTGCCGTCTCTCCTTGTCAGCGCCGCTGGCCTGCAGTGATGCGCACACAGCGCTCACTCTCGCCTGTCTAATTGACAGGCGGGGAGCTGTGCTGAGTATGAGATTTCGGACTCAGCCGCCAGGCCGGTTTTAGTCCGAAATCACTAAAAAAATAAGATTCCTAGGGAGACCCCTAGTGGACAAAAGTTTAAACACACAAAAGCGTACAGTTTTTTTTTATAGAACCCAATTAGAACATTAATCTACAGATATTCAACTATTAAATATATTTTTTTTTTGATGAGAGGTACTCTTTAAAGCGCAACTGTCATGAATTTGTACCCCCATAAACTAATCGCAGGGTAACAAAGTTCTTTATGATTACTCCCCCGATATACCTTTTACTGCTTTCTAGCAGCTTTTAAAAAATGCTTTATAAGACAGTCAGCAACAGTCGGATAGGCATGGCAATGGCCCACGCCCGCTATGCCTATCTCCTGTATGTCATCGCTAGGACCGCTGTGTGATTAGTCCCAGCACATAGGCCCCTTTATTATCCTTATCTGTGGCGGCGAACATACAAATGTAAAAAAAAGTAAAACAAGTGCAAGTTCTATCAGTTTACAGTGCCCGTTCTATCAGTTTACAGTGCCCGTTCTATCAGTTTACAGTGCCCGTTCTATCAGTTTACAGTGCCCGTTCTATATCAGTTTACAGTGCCCGTTCTATATCAGTTTACAGTGCCCGTTCTATATCAGTTTACAGTGCCCGTTCTTCTATTCTCCTATTAGGTTACAGTGCCGTCACAGCGGGTTAGCTTGCTTAGCAATAGGGATGAGCGAACTTACAGTAAATTCGATTCGTCACGAACTTCTCGGCTCGGCGGTTGCTGCCTTTTCCTGCATAAATTAGTTCAGCTTTCAGGTGCTCCGGTGGGCTGGAAAAAGTGGATACAGTCCCAGGAGACTCTTTCCTAGGACTGTATCCACCTTTTCCAGCCCACCGGAGAACCGGAAAGCTGAACTAATTTATGCAGGAAAAGTCAGCAACTGCCGAGCCAAGAAGTTCGTGACGAATCGAATTTACTGTAAGTTCACTCATCTTTACTTAGCAAGCGAAGAGCACTACGCTGTGCACTGGGGCTGGGAGTGAGTGCTTGCTATGAAAACTAGCCGCCTGCAGGCGGCTAGTTTTCATAGCAAGCACTCACTCCCAGCCCCAGTGCACAGCGTAGTGCTCTTCGCTTGCTAAGCAAACTAACCCGCTGTGACGGCACTGTAACCTAATAGGAGAATAGTAGAACGGGCACTTGTTTTACTTAAACATTTGTATGTTCGCCGCCACAGGTAAGGATAATAAAGGGGCCTATGTGCTGGGACCAATCACACAGCGGTCCTAGCGATGACATACAGGGGATAGGTGTAGCGGCCGCGGGCCATAGTTATTCCTATCCGACTGCTGCTGACTGTCTTATAAAGCATTTTTTTAGCCTGATAAAAGCTGCTAGAAAGCAGTAAAAGGTATATCGGGGGAGTAATCATAAAGAACTTTGTTACCCTGCGATTAGTTTATGGGGGGTACAAATTCATGACAGTTGCGCTTTAAGGGGTTAAAGTGTTACTGTCGGATGTAAAAACTTTTGACATGTTGTCCAGAAAGGTAAAATGTTTAGATCGCATCGGGTCTCGGTCCTTAGACCTGCTGCGAACGTGACCAATAGTGATGGAAGCATGAGGACTCCTCGACTGTCAATCAGATCAGACTATTTGAAAGCAGTGTTTTTCCCAACTAGGGTGCCTGCTGCTGTTGCAAAAGTACAACTCCAGGCATTGCAAGAAAAGCCAAAGGCTTGTTCGGGCATTCTGGGAGTTGTAGTATTGCAACAGCTGGAGGCACCCTGGTTGGGAAACGCCGCCTTGAAGTGAAAAATCGCTGGTCAGTGGCTTTGACTTGATGGTGCTGGCACTTGCGGACGCCATGTTTCTAACCTCTGTTTCTTTCTTTCCTAGTTCTGTGCTCCATTATTCTCTATGGAGGGTCACTGATCAAGGAGGAAACTCATCGGGTGAGTGCATTTCTGTGACCTCCGATCTTTAGATTATAGGGTCAGCTGTGTACGTAAGTTTTAGGATGCTGAAAATTTGAGATGTCCTGATACCTTTGCCAATACAGAGTACGGACACTTTTCAAGTACTTACTGGTAACAACTACTGATACTGATTACTGCTGCGACGCAGGAACACTTACCCCTACTCAAAGGCTGGCACGCCCACTCTATGTATCTCTATTTGAGAGCGCTCCTATATAGATGTGTATCAGCCGCCGCTTCGTGCAGAGGTCAACACACCCCCCTTCAGGGGACTGCCGGGGTCCCGTACAGGAGATAGCGGGGGTCCCAGTGGTTGGCCTCCTGTGATCCTTTGGATAGGGGATAAGTGTTCCTGCGCCACAGAACTCCTTTAAACGTCATGTGACGGCAGAGGTGGCTCTAGACAGTCATACATGAGGCCCTCATAGACACTCCTAACTAAGATGTGCCCCCTATTAGGTAGAAGACTACAATAGTTGGGTAGGAGATTCCCCTCCTATTAGGAAGAAGCCCCCAGAAGATATGTAGGTTATGAAATCCCCCTCCAATTATGTAAAAGATGCTCCCACCCTGAGGCCTCTACATCCTTTGCTGTGTTGCAGGACCTTTTCCAGTAAGCCAGGGTGGTGCAGGACCTGCTCTGCAATTAAATTACATCATCTCCGAGCAGGTCCTGCACCACTCTGGGTGACTAAACAAACAATGGTCCTTAGCTTAGGGAAGGTGCGAGGGATAGATATATATATATATATATATATATATATATATATATATGTATGTATGTATGTATGTATGTGTATGTGTATATGTATCGGCGCTGATAACACCGATATCTGGACTTCTCTACTAAAAACCCACCCTGACCTGCTCACACATTTGTTGGTTTTGTTACAATGTATCATACTAGAGGTAAGCCCTGAAACAACATAGATCTCTCTACTGCAGTGTTTCCCAACCAGGGTTCCTCCAGATGTTGCAAAACTACAACTCCCAGCATGCCTGGACAGCCTTTGGCTGTCCAGGCATTCTGGGAGTTGTAGTTTTGTAACACCTGAAGGCACCCTGGTTGGGAAACACTGCTCTACTGTCATCCTAATAGAGAGATATATACACATATATATATATATATATATATAATATATATATATATATATATATATATATATATATATATATATATATGTGTGTGTATATATCTCTCTATTAGGATATATATATATATATATCTCACAAATAGAGCTTGATTGTCCAAACAAGTGCTTTCGGAGCTCTTAAGGCTACTCTGATGCATTGAAACAACTTTGTTGTGTAGGCAGGATGGGGTCAGGGCCTCTGCTTGTTTTCAGACTAGTGCCACCTGGTGGTCATACTGGTATTTCTCATAGGTTCTCCCACCCTTAATGATTAAGGTCAGGATCCATCTATACCAGATCTTTCTCTTATCATCCTATTTGATCTCTACAGCGACTCCAAGAGCTGTCCATTCCTCTTCTGCTTCGTCTCCAGCAAGGTCCAGAACAATGGGTCGGTCCCTACGCCAACAGTGAGTGTCGGAAACAGCTGTATCGGTTGCTTCTGTCCCTGACGTTGACCCCCAGCCCTCGGCTCCCTCCACCGCTGCACTGTGCAGTCAGGATCTTCAGATTGGGGCTGACGGAGGAGAACTTGCAGGTAGGACGGCTGCCGTGACCGATGTGGGAGAGGAGCTGCTGTTTGTAGGGTTCTTCCTCAGCATTTGCCTGTTTTATTGCAGGTGTCCATGTTTTGTGCTGAGGCACTTGCTATCTGCAGGGTCTTAATTCACCCACGTGTGCCCAGCCTCCAGCGCCCGCTTCCACAGCAGGCGGGTCCTCGACCTCCTATTCAAGCAGATGTACCAGCCCAGCGACCCCCGGCTCCCCCGCTGACATTTCCTGCCCCTTTACCTGTAAATCATCTTCCCGTCAGGACCCCGCTCCCTCCACAACCCACAGAGCCTCCAGCTGCCCCATTGGTTCCATCGCCGCACGAGACTTTTGGTGGGAAGACCCCACGTCCCATCTTCATCCACTATGAGAAGGAAGAAACGTCTGATGTGGAGATTTCCCTGGAGAGCGATTCCGATGACAGCATAGTGATCGTTCCTGAAGGTCTCCTACAGAAGCCTGCCCCAAAATCTGAACCTTCCCCACCCTCCGCCAAACCCCCTACTGAAGAGACCTCCACACCCGAAGTCCCTGCCCAGCCTGTTGTGCCATCACCTACCGCAGCGGCGGCAGTACCACCACTGCCGGTCTGCCCCGGTCCTTCTCCTGCTCAGATGCCAGTTCCTGCAGAACTACCTCCGCCACCACCACCACAGGCCTCTGCCCCATCCGAGGGTGATATGGTCATCAACATTAATAGCACTGATGAAGAGGAGGAGGAGGAGGAGGATGAAGATGAAGAAGGCATGTATGACGATGATGAGGAAGAGGAATACTATGACGAGGAGGAGGAGGAGGAAGACTTGGAAGGACTGGAGGACGAGGAAGAAGACTTTGAAGATGATGAAGGAATGACAGAGGAGGAGGAGGATGAGGAGGAAGACCTGGATGCTGAGGGGGAAGAGGATGAAGGAGAAGAGGATGGGTTAATTGCGGAGGATATGCAGATGGCTCCCTCCATGGACTCCATGCAAGAACTAGTCCAACCCGTGCTGCACAATGCGGAGGCAGATGAGGGCCCCCCGCGTCTCTCCCCCGTCCAGGATGATGGTGGAGACACTGACCTTCTCATGCTGGTGGAGAGTGAAGAGCGAGAGCTGACAGGGGAGGGTGGTCAGGACAGGGTCTCTGAAAATGAAGTCACCTCCAGCCCGTCGCCTCCCCCAATACTGTCTCCACCTCAGGCTGCCGCCCCCATACGGGAGGACGAGGAGGAGGAGGAGACTGTAGTGCCTGACATCACAGAGAGTGAACCCATCCCGGAGGCCGAACCCCCTGCTGTGGAGGAAGAGCCGATCAGAGAGGTAGAGGAGGAGGAGGAGGAGGAGAAGAAGCAGAAGCCACTGGTCCTGGTGGGGGAAGAGGAGGAGGAGGATAATGCCATAGAGGAGACGGAGGTGAGTGCACATACTAGTCCTATGGGATATAGAGAGGGACCTTTATATATTGCTCCATTATCTCCCTCCTCGTGGAGTAGACAGTGACCTGGTTACACTTTATATATAGTGATTGGAGCCCTTAAGTCAGACCCAAGTGCGGGGGGGATTTTGGCAGTTTTCACCCGCTAACAGTGGCCGCCATGGCTAAGAAATATCAGACAAGTTTAGGCTACTTCACATTGAATCTGAAAGGAGACATCCATAGCCAATAAGTCAGTCACGAGTGTCCTTTCTTACAGCTTTTACTTTCCATGAATTGTCTTGATTTTGAGTGATTATATTGCTGATTCTCTCCCCACACAACCACCTAGTTCTCCCCCTACAACATTGCATGCCACCTAGTGCTCCCCCTACAACATTGCATGCCACCTAGTTCTCCCCCTACAACATTGCATACCACCTAGTTCTCCCCCTACAACATTGCATGCCACCTAGTGCTCCCCCTACAACATTGCATGCCACCTAGTGCTCCCCCTACAACATTGCATACCACCTAGTGCTCCCCCTACAACATTGCATGCCACCTAGTGCTCCCCCTACAACATCGCATGCCACCTAGTGCTCCCCCTACAACATTGCATGCCACCTAGTGCTCCCCCTACAACATTGCATGCCACCTAGTGCTCCCCCTACAACATTGCATGCCACCTAGTGCTCCCCCTACAACATTGCATGCCACCTAGTGCTCCCCCTACAACATTGCATGCCACCTAGTGCTCCCCCTACAACATTGCATGCCACCTAGTGATCCCCCTACAACATTGCATACCACCTAGTGCTCCCCCTACAACATTGCATGCCACCTAGTGCTCCCCCTACAACATTGCATGCCACCTAGTGCTCCCCCTACAACATTGCATGCCACCTAGTGCTCCCCCTACAACATTGCATGCCACCTAGTGATCCCCCTACAACATTGCATACCACCTAGTGCTCCCCCTACAACATTGCATGCCACCTAGTGCTCCCCCTACAACATTGCATACCACCTAGTGCTCCCCCTACAACATTGCATACCACCTAGTGCTCCCCCGACAACATTGCATACCACCTAGTGATCCCCCTACAACATTGCATGCCACCTAGTGCTCCCCCTACAACATTGCATACCACCTAGTGATCCCCCTACAACATTGCATGCCACCTAGTGCTCCCCCTACAACATTGCGTGCCACCTAGTGCTCCCCCTACAACATTGCGTGCCACCTAGTGCTCCCCCGACAACATTGCGTGCCACCTAGTGATCCCCCGACAACATTGCGTGCCACCTAGTGCTCCCCCTACAACATTGCATGCCACCTAGTGATCCCCCGACAACATTGCATGCCACCTAGTGATCCCCCGACAACATTGCATGCCACCTAGTGATCCCCCGACAACATTGCGTGCCTCCTAGTGCTCTGCCTACAACATTGCATACCATCTAGTGCTCCCCCTACAACATTGCATGCCACCTAGTGCTCCCCCGACAACATTGCATGCCACCTAGTGCTCCCCCTACAACATTGCGTGCCACCTAGTGCTCCCCCTACAACATTGCATGCCACCTAGTGATCCCCCGACAACATTGCGTGCCTCCTAGTGCTCCCCCTACAACATTGCATGCCACCTAGTGCTCCCCCTACAACATTGCATACCACCTAGTGCTCCCCTTACAACATTGCATGCCACCTAGTGCTCCCCCTACAACATTGCATGCCACCTAGTGCTCCCCCTACAACATTGCATGCCACCTAGTGCTCCCCCGACAACATTGCATGCCACCTAGTGATCCCCCGACAACATTGCATGCCACCTAGTGCTCCCCCTACAACATTGCATGCCACCTAGTGCTCCCCCTACAACATTGCATGCCACCTAGTGCTCCCCCGACAACATTGCATGCCACCTAGTGATCCCCCGACAACATTGCATACCACCTAGTGATCCCCCTACAACATTGCATGCCACCTAGTGCTCCCTCTACAACATTGCATGCCACCTAGTGCTCCCCCGACAACATTGCATGCCACCTAGTGCTCCCCCGACAACATTGCGTGCCACCTAGTGCTCCCCCTACAACATTGCGTGCCACCTAGTGCTCCCACACATTAGCCTCTTAGTAGATTAATACAAGCTATTGTCCTCTGTTATCAACAATCTCACGTTCTGTTTTTCTGTTGGCTCCAGGACGACCTCCGTGATGCAGAATCCATGTTGGCGGACTTCATTGACTGCCCGCCAGATGATGACAAAGACCCCACACCCCTGGTCACGTGACATCACTGCCTCCCTCACCCTGCTCACTGCTACCCTTGACCTGTTTTTTTTTTATTTTTTGTTTTTTTTCCTTTAAATATTTAAGTGCCCACCATCTATGGATGATGGTCTGTCCCCTGCACCCCCCTCCTCTTTGTTTAAACTACTCCCAGCTCCACCTGTGGTAAAACAACAAATCCCAGCTCAGGGCTTGATGGGAGTTGTAGTTCTGCCATACCTGAAGCTTTGTAGTTTTTATTTTTTTATTTTTTAAACTTTTATCACCCCATCTGGTTTTTTCGTTGCGGCTCCGTATGTAAATTCTGGGCACGGCGGGTATTGATATTTTGGGGGGAGGGGATGGCTGCTGGCAGGTGATGGACGTCTGCACTTAGTTATATGGATGCGTCAAAGGTTTCTTCGTTTTTGTTTTGTTTCACACACACGACAGATTTTTTATTTTTTGTTCTTTTTGGCAATAAAATCTGGGATGTGGCTGCGTTTCCTGTTTCAGTTGTTGAAGGTTGCGACCCAGATCTTGAATTTATTTTCATCCTGTATCTGGTTATCCAGAATGTATATCTGATAATCCGGAATTTCACCAGAGCGGAGAAAAACAAATTGTGTTCATAAAGAAGCTTCACATTGAGCGAATGTTAAAGGGGAATTTTAGGATTTTTATTTTTTCTTCAGCATTCGAGCCCTAGATACAAGTTATTATACTTTGTGTAATAAGCTTCTATTACCTTTTGTGCGGTGTTTGTCCCGTTTTCAAGTGCTGCAGTGCAAGTGTTTTTATTTTACCGTTGTCTCTGACCTTTCCCAGGATTCCATGCTGCCAAAGACAATGTCATAAGCCACATGGTCTCTCGGTGGCATGGTTATGGATAGCAGGGTGGAAAAGAATTTCCTAAAGGGGTACTCAGTCCTAATACACCTTATCCCCTATCCAAAGGAGGGGATAAGATGTCTGATTCCGGGGTGGGGGGCGCTGTTGATACGACTCCTGCGACAGTTTGCTCCGTGCACCGTATGACCGTGGTGCCTCGCCGGAGGCGAGGCACCACGGTCAAACGGTGCACGGAGCAAACTCTGCTCCGTGCTGGATGATGGGCAACCAACACTGTCACGCCCCCTCCATTCATGTCTATGGGTGAAGACGTGACAGCTCGTACTATCCTTCACGCCCCTCCCATAGATATGAATGGAGGGGGCATGATGTGAGTTTACAAACATGGAATCCCCAGGCTTACGTGTTTGAGAACGCTGCAGTGTGTTATCCCCCTATGCTCTGGGTACCCCTTTAAGTAATGCTATCCACACGCCCTCCTGGAGACCATGTGAATTATGACACACAAGCATTCTGGGAGAGGTCCCAGTAAGTATGAATATAGCAAGAAAGTGGCCTGTACGTACTCGCTAGCTGGTCATGTTTGGGCCATTGAAATAAATAGGGATAGCTGCCATATGCCACAGTATATGTTGGCACCTGTGAGGTATAGCTGGGACTTACTTTAACCTAGCCTACGTGCGTTTGCTGCAGAAACGGCTGCATCAGGCTATGTTCACACAGTGTAGACTTGCATTGAGGGGGTGGGGCGTGACATGAGGGGGTGGGGCTATGACATCACGAGCTCCAGGCGCCCGCTCCAGCGTTCGGAACAGTTTGTTGCAAATGCTGAGCGGTGGACTACCCCTTTTAAATAAACTTTATTGCCCTTTACATACATATAATTTTCCAAACATGATCAGATTTTTATTTTTTAGTGAAAACATTTATGAAATTTACAGCTGTACGGTTTTTTGATACGATTTTTAAATCGGATACTAAACAATTTTTTTCAATACGATTGTATACGATTTTAGGTGATCAGATTATGTCCGATCTTACTGTGTGTTAATCCGATGGTAAAATCGTGTTGTGAACCAGGACTAAGTCGTGTAGTGCAGCCTCCAAATGGATTGAGATCTGGAATTTGGAGGCCAAGTCACCACCCTGATCACTTTATGAAGTCAGGGGTTGGGGGCCATTGTCCTACTGAAAGAGGCCGCTGCCATGAAGTCGGGTTGGGGGCCATTGTCCTACTGAAAGAGGCCGCTGCCATGAAGTCGGGTTGGGGGCCATTGTCCTGCTGAAAGAGGCTGCTGCCATGAAGTTGGGTTGGGGGCCATTGTCCTACTGAAAGAGGCCACTGCCATGAAGGAGGGAGTTGGGGGCCATTGTCCTACTGAAAGAGGCCGCTGCCATGAAGGAGGGAGTTGGGGGCCATTGTTCTGCTGAACGAGGCCGCTGCCATGAAGGAGGGAATTGGGGGCCATTGTCCTACTGAAAGAGGTCACTGTCATGAAGTCGGGTTGGGGGCCATTGTCCTGCTGAAAGAGGCCACTGCCATGAAGTCGGGTTGGGGGCCATTGTCCTGCTGAAAGAGGCCGCTGCCATGAAGGAGGGAGTTGGTGTGTACAGTGGTTAGGTAGGTGGTACATGTCATAGTAACCTCCACATGAGGCCAGGACACAAGGTCTCCAGCAGAATGTTGTCCATCAGACCATCCCCGCCGGTTTGTCTTCTTCCCATAATGCATCCTGCTACCATCTCTTCTCCAGGTAAGTGACATGCACCCGGCCGTCTACATGATGATTCATGTGATCCATCAGACCATGCCGCCATATTTCGTTGTTCCAGTTCTAATGCTCGTTGTCCTCTTTAGACACATTCAGTGTTGGACATGGGGTCAGCATGGTGTATAATGATTTTTCATGGCGCCGTTCACTCTTTCAATGGCGCTTTCTTGGAACTGCATTGCCGTTGATGGCGGATGCCAAGTGCTCCTGACAGCATCTGATACAATTGCCTTCATCCTCCATACAGAATGTCGACCCAGAATTTTTCCCGGCTGATATTCTGTCCTTGGGGCCTGTCCACACTGCAGAGTTTCCATGAGGAGAAATTCTGAACCCATGTCGTCACTATTGTTGGTGGCACTTGCTGCGGTCCCCATAAGTAACTGCTTGGTACTGACTGCAAGACATTCGAGGAAACTGCGGTGGCTTTAAGGTTTATGTGATTTTCCTACATATGTTGCCTCAAAGGCCTCTGCATGAGTCTCAAGGCATGTCCCAACTGCCCCCACCCCCGCCCAAAAAAATACATATATACAGTCATGGCCGTAAATGTTCACACCCCTGAAATCTTTCTAGAAAATGGAGTATTCCTCACAGAAAAGGATTGCAGTAACACATGTTTTCTATACACATGTTTATTCCCTTTGTGTGTATTGGAACTAAACAAAATAAGGGAGGAAAAAAAGAAAATTGGACACAATGTCACCAAACTCCAAAAATGGTCTGGACAAAATTATCGGCACCCTTAACTTAATATTTGGTTGCACACCCTTTAAAAAAAATAAATATAACTGAAATCAGTGGCTTCCTATAACCATCAATAAGCTTCTTACACCTCTCAGCCGGAATGTTGGACCACTCTTCCTTTACAAACTGCTCCAGGTATCTCTTATTGGAAGGCGCCTTTTCCCAACAGCAATTTTAAGATCTCTCCACAGGTGATCAATGGGATTTAGATCTGGACTCATTGCTGCCACTTCAGAACTCTCCAGCTCTTTGTTGTCAACCATTTCTGGGGCTTTTTGACGTATGTTTGGGGTCATTGTCCTGCTGGAAGACCCAAGATCTCGAACACAAACCCAGCTTTCTGACACTGGGCTGTAAAGTGCGACCCAAAATCCATTGGTAATCCTCAGATTTCATGATGTCTTGTACACATTCAAGGCCCCCAGTGCCAGAGGCAGCAAAACAACCCAAAACATCACTGACCTCCACCATATTTCACTGTAGGTACTGTGTTCTTTTCTTTTTAGGCCTTCTTTACCAAAAAGCTCTATCTTGGTCTCATCTGTCCACAAGACGTTTTCCCAGAAAGATTTTGGTTACTCAAGTTCATTTTGGTAAAATATAGGCTTGCTTTTTTGTCTCTGTGTCAGCAGTGGGGTCCTCCTGTGTCTCCTCCATAGTGTTTCATTTAAATGTGGACGGATAGTTTGCGCTGACACTGATGCCCCCGGAGCCTGCAGGACAGCTTGAATATCTTTGGAACTTGTTTGAGGCTGCTTATCCACAATCCGGACTATCCTGTGTTGACATCTTTCATCAATTTTTCTCTTCCGCCCACATCCAGGGAGATTAGCTACAGTGTCATGGGTTGCAAACTTCTTGATAATGTTGCTCATGTTAGCTTTTTGTCCTCCCTTTTTTGGTTTGGTTCCAATACACACAAAGGGAATAAACGTGTAGAGCAAAACATGTTTTATTGCAATCCTTTTCTGTGGTAAATACTTAATTTTCTTGAAAAATTTCGGGAGTGCCAACATTCACGTGTGTGTGTGTGTGTGTGTTATATATACACACACCCCTATGTAACTGTACAGTGTCACTATAAAGCTGCCTGTTTATACCCCCTGACACTGCTATCGATAGATGTCAGCCCTGCCATTATATATATATATATATATATATAGTGTAACACAGCCATGTACTTACTAACAGCACTATATAATAACCCCTCCACATCCTGACCATATACACTGTATCTACTATGAAACCAATATTACCCCATATGACAACCCTACAGAGGTAGATACGAGTACAACACAGATATATATCCCGTGGTGACTCTCAAGTGATATCTATGATTAGTCTCATTTTCATTTCTTTATCCATTTCTTCAGATGACCCTGATGACTTCTCCCAAATGTGACTAGTCCCTGCACAGTATACTCCATAAGTGTCCCATAATGATATAACTACTACTATCCTCACCATAATACCTCGGCCTCACAGTGCCCCATGCAGTAATGATGCCCCTGATATACACTGATTAAATAAAATAAAGGGAACACTTACACAACACAATGTAACTCCAAGTCACTGACACGTCTGTGAGATCCCACTGTCCACTCAGGAAGAACACTGACAATCAATTTCACATGGAACAGACAACAGGTGGAAATTATAGGCAATTAGCAAGACACCCCCAATAAAGGAGTGGTTCTGCAGGTGGTGACCACAGACCACGTCTCATTTCCTATGCTTCCTGGCTGATGATTTGGTCACTTTTGAATGCTGGCGGTGCTTTCACTCTAGTGGTAGTATGAGACGGAGTCTACAACCCACACAAGTGGCTCAGGTAGTGCAGCTCATCCAGGATGGTACATCAATGCGAGCTGTGGCAAGAAGGTTTGCTTTGTCTGTTAGCGTAGTGTCCAGAGCATGGAGGCGCTACCAGGAGACAGGCCAGTACATCAGGAGACAGGGAGGAGGCTGTAGGAGGGTAACAACCCAGCAGCAGGACCGCTACCTCCGCCATTGTGCAAGGAGGAGCAGGAGGAGCACTGCCAGAGCCCTGCAAAATGACCTCCAGCAGGACACAAATGTGCATGTGTCCACTCAAACCCAGCAGTCAAACCCCCCCCCCCCCCCCTGATCTGACACTTACCCTCTATCCTTAGGATTAGAGATGAGCGAACTTAAAGTAAATTCGACTCGTCACGAACTTCTCGGCTCGGCAGTTGATGACTTTTCCTGCATAAATTAGTTCAGCTTTCAGGTGCTCCGGTGGGCTGGAAAAGGTGGATACAGTCCTAGGAGACTCTTTCCTAGGACTGTATCCACCTTTTCCAGCCACCGGAGCACCTGAAGGCTGAACTAATTTATGCAGGAAAAGTCATCAACTGCTGAGCCGAGAAGTTTGTGACCAATCGAATTTACTGTAAGTTCGCTCATCTCTACTTAGGATAGTAGATAAGTTTTTATAAACGGGAGTTCTCCTTTAATGCCCCCTGATATATAATAATATTTCCTGATATATTAACAATGCCCCCTTAATATATTTAGAATACCCCTCAATATATTTATAGTTCCTACCCATATATTATAATGCCCCCAAATATATTAAGAATCCCCCCCACTAATATATTAAAGGGATACTCCACTGCTCAGCGATTGAAACAAAATGTTCCGAATGCTTAGAGCTGGCGCCGGGAGCTCGTGACGTCATAGCCCTGCCCCCTCATGATGTCATGCCCCGCCCCCTTAATGCAAGTCTATGGGAGTGGGGCGCGAAGGCTGTCACGTCCCCTCCCATAGACTTGCATTGAGGGGCGGGGTGTGATGTCATAAGGGGCGGGGTTATGATGTCACAAGCTTCCGGCTCTAAGTGTTCGGAACATTTTGGGGGAGATTTATCACAACCTGTCCAGAGGAAATGTTGACCAGTTGCCCATAGCAACCAATCAGATCGCTGCAATCCGATTGGTTGCTATGGGCAACTGGACAACTTTTCCTCTGGACAGGTTTTGATAAATCTTCCCCCTTTGTTCCAAACGCTGAGCAGCGGCGTACGCTTTTAACCCCTTAAGGACCAAGTCCATTTTGGCCTTTAGGATCGGGCCAATTTTTATTTTTACATTTTTGTTTTTTCCTTCTCTTTTAAAATCCAAAACTCTTTTATTTTTCCCTACTGACCCATATGAGGGCTTGTTTTTTGCGCAAACAACTGTACTTTGTACTGGCATCTTTCATTTTACCATAAAATGTACGGCGCAACCCAAAAAAATATTATTTGTGGGCAGAAATTTATAAGAAAACTGCAATTTTGCAACTTTTGAGGGGTTTGGTTTTTACGCAGTGCACTTTATGGTAAAAATGATACATTATCTTTATTATGTAGGTCAATGGGATTTAAATTATACACAATTTACGTGTTTCTATTATTGTCTTTTTTATTTTTCTGTATACAGGGATCAGGGATGTATGAGGCTTATTTTTTGTGTGTCTTTGATTTTTTTTTTTTTTTACGTTTACGCCATTAACCAAGCAGCCACATTAACATATTTTAATTGTCTGGACATTGACGCACGCGGTGATACCAAATATTTGTTTTTGTTTTTTTTTGTAAAATGGGAAAATTAAGGGGGGTTTCATTTTTTATTAGGAGAGGGGGGGGGGGTTTAAATAATTTTAGAAACTTTTTTTATTTTTTATTTTTTACACTTTTCAAGTCCCCATAGGGGACTTTTATATGTAATGATTAGATTGCATTTACTGTATAATGCTATACCTATGGCATAGCATTATACAGTGTGGTCGGTTGTCCACTGATATAGCTTGGCTAGGGCAGGCTACATCATTGTATCGGCGATTGTGCGGCAGGTAATGGGAGCCTCCTCCGCCATTTTGGCTCGTGTGACGTAATCGTGTTCCGAGAGCTCCACTAAGCTGCTGGCATCTTCCACTTTTTAGATGCCGCAATCGGCATTGATCATGGCGTCTAAAGGGTTAAATGCCGGGCAGCAGCCGACACTCACTGCACTGAAGCGAGCGGAGCCCCTGCACTTGCTTCAAAGCCGCTTAAGGATTCAGGGCGTACAGGTATGCCATTGGTCCTTAAGTACCAGGACGCAAGGGCGAACCTGTATTCCTTTCGTCCTTAAAGGGGTACTCTGGTGGAAATATTTTTTTTGTTAAATCGACTGGTGCCAGAAAGTTGAACAGATTTGTAAATTACTTCTATTAAAAAAATCTTAATTCTTCCCGTACTTATTAGCTGCTGAATACTACAGAGGAAATTCTTTTCTTTTTGGAACACAGAGCTCTCTGCTGACATCATGACCACAGTGCTCTCTGCTGACACCTCTGTCCATTTTAAGAACTGTCCAGAGTAGGAGAAAATCCCCATAGCAAACATATGCTGTTCTGGACAGTTCCTAAAATGGACGGAGGTGTCAGCAGAGAGCACTGTGCTCATGAAGTCAGCAGAGAGCTCTATGTTCCAAAAAGAAAACCATTTCTTTTGTAGTATTCAGCAGCTAATAAGTACTGGAAGGATTAAGATTTTTTAACAGAAGTAATTTACAAATCTGTGTAACTTTCTGGCACCCGTTGATTTAAAAAAAAAAAAATTCCACAGGAGTACCCCTTTAACAGGTTAATTATGGCCATACAGAAGAACCTAAAATGGGTAATACTTACCTGGTCCAGGTTCCTGCGATGTATGCAGCAGCTCCTCTCTTCTCTTCAGCTCTGCAGCCTATGAGCCGCAGGGCCGGGATCCCAGAGCCGGCGTGATGACATCATATCACTGCGCCGGCCTGTCGGGGATCGCGTTGTAGCGGCTCATAGGCTGTAGAGCTGAAGTGGCTGCAGCCTATGACAGTGAATGGTGGTCCAGCGGCTCCATAATTCTACTGTACTGCACATGGCGGAGGCAGATACAGTGAGGGGGTGGCTGGATTAATTCCCGCTATGGTGTCACCCCAGTGCTCAAGTCCTGCAGGAACACGTGGGAACTGAGTTCCTGCACTTTTTTTTTTCCACAGCAGGAACACTGTTCCCATTAGCAGGAGTCCTGCAGGACCAGCCCTTGAGTGGAAATGTTTGGTGAGTTCCCACACTGGTGTCACCTCACTACACAGTGTGCCCCGCTGCGGTAGGCACCATGGCTCCATAGACGGCAATGCAGCTTGGGCAGAAATGTGCCTTAAAAATGAACGATTGGTCTCTTTGACGGGTCCCGAATCTTTTCTGTGGTGGATTATGTATGTGTGAATATACCCTTAGGGCCCATACACCCTACAGCAGTAGTCTCCAACCTGCGGACCTCCAGATGTTGCAAAATTACAACTCCCAGCATGCCCGGACAGCCAACGGCTGTCCGGGCATGCTGGGAGTTGTAGTTTTGCAACATCTGGAGGTCCGCAGGTTGGAGACCTCTGCACTAATCTCTAAGTGACTGAGTAGGACCACACAGACATGCACCGTCTTCAAAAATCAGTGTTTCCCAACCAGGGTTCCTGCAGCTGTTGCAAAACCACAACTTCCAGCATGCCTGGACAGTCGAAGGAGTTGTAGTTTTGCAACAGCTGGAGGCCCACAGGTTGGGAAACACAACAATGCAATTCCAAGCCGGTTCCGCCGTTCATGTACATGATCTGCTTCCGATTTTGGGGGGAAGATTTATCAAAGCCTGTGTAGAGGAAGAGTAAAAAAAAAAACAAAAAATAAAGAAGCGATCTGATAGCGCTGATGTCCGCCATTAACCCCTCAGATGCAGTGATCAATAGAGATCACGGCAATGCGGGTGTTATATTGGATGATCAGATCGCCCGCGGGATCTGATCATCTAATATGGCGGACAGAGGTCCCCTCACCTGCCTCCGTCCATCTCCAGGGGTCTTCTGCTCTGGTCTGAGATCGAGCAGACCAGAGCAGAAGATCTCCGATAACACTGATCAGTGCTATGCCCTATACATAACACTGAACAGTATTAGCAATTAAATGATTGCAGTAAATAGTCCCCATACGGATATAAAAAAAAGCATTAAAAAAATAGGTAAAAAATTAGAAAAATCCCCTCCCCCATTATATTATGATAGTTTTGACATTTTACGCACACAGCGATACCACATATGTTTATTAATTTATTTTTTTTACGCTTTTTGGGGGTAAAATGAGAAAAATGGACGATTTACATAATCATCCCTTTTTCTAATTTTTTCCCCTAAAAGGCGTAAATTTTTTTTTATTAATAAACATATTTGGTATCGCTGTGTGCGTAAATGTCCAAACTATCAAAATATAATGTTAATGATCCCGTACGGTGAACGGCGTAAACATTTTTAAAAAAAGTCAAAAATTGCTGCCTTTTTGTCACATTTTATTCCAATTTTTTTTTTAATTATTTATAAAAAGTGATTTAAAAGTTTCACATATGCAAATGTGGTATCAATAAAAAGTACAGATCACAGCGCAAAAAATTAGCCCTCATACCGCTGCTTATACGGAAAAATGAGAAAGTTGTAGGTCAGCAAAATAGAGGGATTTTAAACGTACTAATTTGGTTAAAGTTTGAGATTTTTTTTAAATGGTACAATAATAGAAAAGTATGTAATTGTGGGTATCATTTTAATCATATTGACCCACAGAATAAAGAACACATATCATTTTTATTGTAAATTGTACGGCGTGAAAACAAAACCTTCCAAAATTGCTGTTTTTTTTTAAATTTCCCCACAAAAATAGTATTTTTTTTGGTTGCGCCATACATTTTATGGTAAAATTAGTGATGTCATTACAAAGGACAACTGATCACGCAAAAAACAAGCCCTAATACTAGTCTGTGGATGGAATTATAAAAGAGTAAAAAAACGAAAACGTAAAAATAAAATTGGCCTTTTAACCTCTTAAGGACGCAGGGCGTACCTGTACTCCCTGCGCCCAGTCCCAGTATACAACGCGGGGTCCTGCCGTGACCCCGCGTCACACCGGGTTGGTCCCGGCGGCTAATGATAGCCGGGACTCTGGGCTAATAGCGTGCGGTACTGATCGTTGGGCCGAGCGCTATTAATCCTTTAGACGCGGCGATCAAAGTTGATCGCCGCGTCTAAAATGAAAGTAAAAGCTTCCCGGCAGCTCAGTCAGGCTGATCGGGACCATTGCGATAAAATTTGCGATGTCCCGATCAGCTAGCACACGAGCGGACGTCTCCTTACCTGTCTCAGTTGCGTCCGATTGGCAATTGATTGCTCAAGCCTGTAGCTTAGGCTTGGAGCAAACAATCGCCTATAACACTGATCAATGCAAACCTATGGCTTTGCAGTGAACAGTGTATAAGATCAGTGTGTGCAGTGTTATAGTCCCCTATGGGACCTATAATACTGCAAAAAAAAAGTGTAAAAAAAAAAAGTTAATAAAGGTCATTTAACCCCTTCCCTAATAAAAGTTTGAATCATCCCCCTTTTCCCATAAAAAAAACTGTGTAAATAAAAATAAACGTATGTGGTATCACCGCGTGCGGAAATGTCCGAACTATAAAAATGTATCATTAATTAAATGTCATGGTCAATGGCGTACACGCAAAAAAATTCCAAAGTCCAAAATAGGGTATTTTGGTCACTTTTTATATCATGAAAAAATGAATAAGTCCGATCAATACAAAAATGGTACCGCTAAAAACTTCAGAAGACGGCGCAACAAACGAGCCCTCATACCGCCCCATACATGGAAAAATAAAAAGTTGTAGGGGTCAGAAGATGACAATTTTAAACGTATAAATTTTCCTGCATGTAGTTATGATTTTTTCCAGAAGTCCGACAAAATCCAACCTATATAAGTAGGGGATCATTTTAACCGTATGGACCTACAGAATAAAGAGAAGGTGTCATTTTTACCGAAAAATTTACTGCGTAGAAACGAAAGCCCCTGAAAGTTACAAAATAAAAAATTTTCGTCAATTTTGTCGCACAATGACTTTTTTTCCGTTTCTCTGTGGATTTTTTGGTAAAATGACTAAAGTCACTGCAAAGTAGAATTGGCGCAAAAAATAAGCCATAATATGGATTTTTAGGTGCAAAATTGAAAAGGTTATGACTTTTAGAAGGTGATGAGGAAAAAATGAAAATGCAAAAATGGAAAAACTCTGCGTCCTTAAGGGGTTAAAGCCACAGTATTCACGCATGCACTACTAATCCGCGCGTGCATGTTTATGACCTATGGTCTAGCGTTCCCTTGACTGTTGCAGAACTACAACTCCCATCATGCCCCGACAGCCGAGCTGTAGTTTTGTAACAGGACGGAGAACACACCGCTCTATATGTACTCTGCCGTAATCACGTGACACTCGCAGTCATGTGAGAAACGACAGCGCGGATTGTCCCCTCCCTCTTCCTGTAGACTTTTTTTTTTCCCCGTCTCTGTAGCCACGCCTTCTTCCGCGTTGTCGGCCAATAAGAGCGCGGCTCGCGGTCGCAGCGTCAGTCAGCTGACCGGGGCCCCGGGATAGTCGTAGGAGATCGTAGCTCGGTGTCGGTCATGGTGTCTCTGCTGTGCTGCGGGCCCAAGCTGGCCGCCTGCGGGATCGTGCTGAGCGTGTGGGGCGTCATCATGCTGGTGAGTGTGCACGGTGCCCTACCCTGTCGCTGCGTTATTCGTGCGGTTATAGGCTCACGTTCATACATTGCGTCTGAGGGTGACACCCTGTCATCTCCAAGCACAAGGGGGCGACATGACCTCTTTATACTCCAATTTGACCTTCTCTTATTGGTCACGTGATGTCTTTTATTAGGAGTTCCCCTTTAATAATTATATATGACTATTAGGGAAAGGTGATAAGATGGGTCAGGTCAGTAAGGGGTTAAATTATAGCCCAGGTTGGTTAACCCTTTTATTGCTTCTGTCATTGCGCTGTCCATTCCCACCTACTTCTCTTTTTCAGTACGAGGGGTCATGTGATGTTATGTCGTTCCCCAAAATTATAGTTGGGTTTTTTTGTTTTTTTTCCCAAAGGATTATGGGAAATATTTTAATATATTTAAATATTATATATTTTTTATTTAATAATAAAAAAAACTACTTGTTCAAGGGATTAAAATGGAGCAAAATCCACTTATCCTGGTACGCAAAATTATTTTACCCCAAATAGTGTAAATAAGGTCTTTATTAGATAATTTACTTAGTTTTTGCACTATTATTTTTTTATTTTTTATTTTCTTCTTTGCTCTCTAATAGCTATAAGTCTCTTATTTTTCCATCTACAGACCCTATGAGGGCTTTTTTTTATTTTGGGGGCAGCGATTCACCCCACTAGCCCACCAGGGAGCATTCACATAAGGATTGACCGATTATGGGATCGGCCGATATTCCCGATTTTGAAAGTTATCGTATCGGCCTCTAACATGGCGATAATGCGTCCAGCTCCTCACGACAAAACAAGGCGCGCGCACAAATCGCGGGACTTCAGTCCCAGCCCTGAAGCAGTGGAGGATCCAGGGGTGGGGTAATGGAGCAATTGCCCCCGTCCCCTCCCTGACAGCCGACAGATGTCCCGCTCCACCATTCTTTCACCTTTCTCACACACTCTTCCATTCTTGCAGTGGGAGTGAGAGCTGCGGGGACGACATCCATGGCAGGCTGGTGTGATGACATCACTGCGCCGGCACCCGGAGATCACGTCCCCGCAGCTCTATCATACTGCAGCGGGTGAGAAAGGGGACCACTGCTCGGGCGCGGTATGGATGGGCAAATTATATGTGAGGGGCACAGGACAGGGGGGGGGCATTATATGTGATGGGCACAGGACCGGGGGGGCATTATATGTGAGGGGCACAGGACCGGGGGGGGCATTATATGTGAGGGGCACAGGACAGGGGGGGGCATTATATGTGAGGGGCACAGGACAGGGGGGGGCATTATATGTGAGGGGCACAGGACCGGGGGGGCATTATATGTGAGGGGCACAGGACCGGGGGGCATTATATGTGAGGGGCACAGGACCGGGGGGCATTATATGTGAGGGGCACAGGACCGGGGGGCATTATATGTGAGGGGCACAGGACGGGGGGCATTATATGTGAGGGGCACAGGACGGGGGGCATTATATGTGAGGGGCACAGGACGGGGGCATTATATGTGAGGGGCACAGGGCAGGGGGGCATTATATGTGAGGGGCACAGGACCGGGGGGGCATTATATGTGAGGGGCACAGGACAGGGGGGGGGGCATTATATGTGAGGGGCACAGGACGGGGGGGGGGGCATTATATGTGAGGGGCACAGGACGGGGGGGGGGCATTATATGTGAGGGGCACAGGACGGGGGGGGGGCATTATATGTGAGGGGCACAGGACCGGGGGGCATTATATGTGAGGGGCACAGGACCGGGGGGGCATTATATGTGAGGGGCACAGGACAGGGGGGGGCATTATATGTGAGGGGCACAGGACAGGGGGGGGCATTATATGTGAGGGGCACAGGACCGGGGGGGGCATTATATGTGAGGGGCACAGGACAGGGGGGGGGGCATTATATGTGAGGGGCACAGGACAGGGGGGGGGGCATTATATGTGAGGGGCACAGGACAGGGGGGGGGGCATTATATGTGAGGGGCACAGGACGGGGGGGGGGCATTATATGTGAGGGGCACAGGACGGGGGGGGGGCATTATATGTGAGGGGCACAGGACGGGGGGGGCATTATATGTGAGGGGCACAGGACGGGGGGGGGCATTATATGTGAGGGGCACAGGACGGGGGGGGGGGGCATTATATGTGAGGGGCACAGGACAGTGTCCCCCCCCCCCCCCCCAATTCTTTTTATAGAAATCCTTGAGTCACATGATGAGAGAATCACATGACTATTAAGGCTTCATTCACACAGTGGAATTTCTGAGCAGAATCCGGTGGAAAAAAAATTCCATTAATTTCCATGGGTTTCAGCAGCACCGTGCACGCGGTGCAAATATCTGGTGCAGAAGTTCAAATTCCAGACCTCTGCAGAAAGGATAGATGTGTCGGTTCTTTCGGGGGAATCCGCTTAGAAATGTATTGCCGTCTATGGAGATGGAGCGTTTCCGAGCGGTCCTAGTGCCGACTGATGAGTTGATGCTTGCCGTAAATATTCTGGCTCGACGTCTTAGGAAACGTTACCCCATAATGAGGGGATAAAAGGCCAATGAGAAAAAAGACTGTACTAATATGTGCCAGAAAAACTGCATTTTCGGGGTGCAAAATAAGGAGGGGCTATAAGTCTATAAGACCCGTCCCCCCTAACCAATGGTCTTCAAACTGTGGGCCTCCAGCTGTTGCCAAACTGCAACTCCCAGCATGACCGGACAGCCGTTGGCTGTCCGGTCATGCTGGGAGTTGTAGTTTGGCAACAGCTGGAGGTCCACAGTTTGGAGACTACTGGCCTAACCTGTTGCAAAACTACAACTCCCAGCATGCCCCAACAGCCTAAGGGCTGGCACATTGTAACGATCTGTCAGCACTGAACACTATTGTATCCCAGTCGGCTCTAGATGGGAATCTGGTTTCCATACACTGAAGGCAAGCAGAGATGTTGCAGTAAGGAAGAAAATAAAAATAATAATATAAAATACATTTAAAAAAAAAAGCAAACTTAAAAACTTCTCATAATTCTTACACTAGGGGGTGCTGTAGTCTTGTTCTGTGACTTTGTATTACAATACAAAACAGTAATACAGTAACCAGTGCGTCTCCGGGCATGCTGGGAGTTGTAGGTAGCTTTGCAACAGCTGGAGGCACCCTGGTTGGGGGAAACACTTCTCTATACAGTATACAGGGATACGTGCTGCAGTGTTGACTGTATACAGGAGCAGCAGAGCGGTGTGTACAGTAAGCAGAACACCCTGTGTGTACATGTAAACCCTGCACCGGCACAAACCAGCCAGGACTATATACTCCCAGAGCAAGTGGGTGACCTTGTACCCCCCCCCCCCCCCCCCCCTTAAAAAAAAAAAAAAAAAAAAAAAAAAAGTATATACATCTACAGTGAAATCTCCCTTAGGGGACACCTCCCAATACTGCAGAGTCCAATAAGACTTAATGTATTTACACCCTGCGAATAGGGGACATTCCCAATAGGGGGGGACAAAACACTCCCAATAGGGGGCATCCAGGCTTATGTTCCGGCCCTACCTTGTACACAGGGCCACCATCAGGGGGTACAGCCAATACCCCAGTAAGGAGCCCAGGCCCCCGCTGCACCCCCTGCAGAAGATCGATGTTTAAACAGTGGTCTCCTGTGTCTGTAAGTCCGCCGACAACATCATTAACCCCCCCCTCCTTCCCTGATTCCCCCCCCCCCCGTGCCACTTTATTCTCCCTGTGCTAAATCATCCCCCCTTTATTACTCCCTGTGCCACATCATTTCCTCTTGATTCCCCCCCCCCCCGTGCCATTTTATTCCCCCCCTGTGCATAATAAAGGGGGGTGGGGGGGTGAAATGGCACAGGGGGATTAAGGGGAAATGATGCGGCACAGGGGGTAAGGGGGGGGGGGAAATGTTGCACAGGGTATAACGGGGGGGGGGGGGGATGAAATGATACGGGGAGGGATAAGGGGAGATTAAACAACACTGGGAGATTGTACTGTAATATGGCTTTTTATCATGTTTTATAGGTAATTACACTCTGGAGTGAGTACAGGACGGTATTCAGACGTTTTTGAGCCTTTTTTTTCTCTATAGGGGACACCTCTCAATAGGGGACACCTCTCAATAGGGGACACTTTTTCTTTCCCCGATATTGGGAGATTCTACTGTAATATAATAAAAATTAATTTATATAATTTTTTTTTTTCTCTATCTCTGAATAATTTTATTTATATTTCTGGCATGTTTATATATCAAACCAAAGAGATGACTGCAGGCACTTGATTGTTTTATGAAGGGGTTAAATGTGCCCTACAGGGGGCGCTAAGGGACAGAATCGCCATGTAATGCTGAATGGGGGCTCCTAGTCATTTTTTTTTTTTTTTAGGGATTTGGATGAACCCTATTGAGCAGTGGCGCCCTCTGGTGCCATGTTAGACCCTAAATCAGCGTTCTCCAAACTATGCACGTCCAGCTGTTGCAAAACTACAACTCCCAGCAGGCCCGGACAGCCGAAGGCTGTCCGGGCATGCTGGGAGTTGTAGTTTTGCAACAGATAAAGGTTCACAGTATGGAGACCACCATTGTAGACGTCATCTTCTTCTCTTCTTTGATGTTCCAGGTTCTTCTTGGAATCTTCTTCAACGTCCATTCCGCGGTCCTGATAGAAGACGTCCCGTTCGTGGAGGCCGACCTGTTTGATGAGTGAGTTGTGTACCCCCCCCCCCCCCAAACGCGCATGCTCCCAGGGTCCGAGCTGCCGCTGACCCGTCTCCTTCTCTCCCGCAGCCCCAAGCCTCCCACCAAGCTGTACGGCCTATACGAGCAGGTCTCCTACAACTGCTTCATCGCCGCCGCCATCTACGTCCTCCTGGGGGGCTTCTCCTTCTGCCAGGTGCGGATGAACAAGAGGAAAGAGTACATGGTCCGCTGAGCGAGCGTCCGCCCTGACCCCTCCCCCGACACCATGAGGACTGTGTAATGAGGCACAGATGGATGAAGCTTCCCCTAGTGTCTTCTTCTGCCCCCATGTGGACCACCAGGACCAGGACTCCCATCATCCATGGTGGTGAAGCTCCACCCACCGGCGCTTCACTCTTATGTGGAGACCATGAGACGACATCTCCAGCCCTCGGGGTCTCCTAGATCTGGAGGGCGATACCTTGGATATGACTTGCACACATTCCCGAGACCCCCGTCCATTCATCTCCTCAGTGCCCCCCAGACCCTCCTCTCCCTGGTCTCTTCTGACCCCCTCCCCCCCCTCTTCTTCTACTTGTTGTTCTTCTGAGATGTTATTTAAGATACAAGATGTAAATGTTTAATAAAGTGATGAGAGTCGTGTGAGATGTACAAAGCCGAGTGCTGATCTATAGAGGGGGAACAATAATCCTCCTGAAATGTTCTGTGCTGCTGCAGAACATCCCCCCCCCCCAATATATCAGTAGAATCATCTGAAATCCTCTGTGCTGCTGCGGCCCCTTCTGACCTCCCACTTGTAGCCATTCACCTCCCTGCAATGACCCTTTCATAGAATTACATGAACCCCTGATAAGATCGGGGCAATCCTACACTGAAATCCTCTGTGCTGCTGCAGAACATCCCCCTCCCCCATATATCAGCATAATCATCTGAAATCCTCTGTGCTGCTGCAGAACATCCCCCCCCCCCAATATAGCAGCAGAAGCATCTGAAATCCTCTGTGCTGCTGCAGAACATCCCCACCTCCCCTCAGCAGAATCATCTGAAATCCTCTGTGCTGCTGCAGAACATCCCCACCTCCTATCAGAAGAATCATCTGAAATCCTCTGTGCTGCTGCAGAACATCCCCCCCCCCCCCCCATATAGCAGCAGAAGCATCTGAAATCCTCTGTGCTGCTGCAGAACATCCCCACCTCCCCTCAGGAGAATCATCTGAGCTTCTGCAGAACATCCCCACCTATCAGAAGAATCATCTGAAATCCTCTGTGCTGCTGCAGAACATCCCCACCTCCTATCAGAAGAATCAGAGCTGCTGCAGAACATCCCCACCTCCCATCGGCAGAATCATCTGAGCTGCTACTGAACATCCCCACCTGAAATCCTCTGTGCTGCTGCAGAACATCCCCACCTCCTATCAGAAGAATCAGATGAAATCCTCTGCTGCTGCAGAACATCCCCACCTCCTATCAGAAGAATCAGATGAAATCCTCTGCTGCTGCAGAACATCCCCACCTCCTATCAGAAGAATCAGATGAAATCCTCTGCTGCTGCAGAACATCCCCACCCATATATCAGCATAGTCATCTTCTAAAATCCTCTGTGCTGCTGCAGAACCTTCCCGCTTCCCATCAGCTTATTTCTCTCCTGATATCCACTGTGCTGCTGCAGAACATCCCTACCTCCCCTCAGCAGAATCATCTGAAATCCTCTGTGCTGCTGCAGAACATCCCCACCTCCTATCTGAAGAATCATCTGAAATAATCTGTGCTGCTGCAGAACATCCCCTCCTCCCATCAGCAGAATCATCTCCTGAAATCCTCTGAGCTGCTGCAGAACATCCCCTCCTCCCCTCAGCAGAATCATCTCCTGAAATCCTCTGAGCTGCTGCAGAACATCCCCTCCTCCCATCAGCAGAATCATCTGAAATCCTCTGAGCTGCTGCAGAACATCCCCTCCTCCCCTCAGCAGAATCATCTCCTGAAATCCTCTGAGCTGCTGCAGAACATCCCCTCCTCCCATCAGCAGAATCATCTGAAATCCTCTGAGCTGCTGCAGAACATCCCCTCCTCCCCTCAGCAGAATCATCTCCTGAAATCCTCTGAGCTGCTGCAGAACATCCCCTCCTCCCATCAGCAGAATCATCTCCTGAAATCCTCTGTGCTGCTAGTGTTTCCTAAGCAGGGTGTCTCCAGCTGTTCTTATCTACACCTTCCATCATGCCTGGACAGCCTTCAGCTGGCTGAGAATTGGATTTTTTTTTGCAACAGCTGGAGGCTCCCT